>NC_088330.1:31470000-31770000 GCF_036884655.1 Musa acuminata AAA Group
CGCTATCGCTTCCATGCTCCTACTATGCCTCCTCATGTAATTACAACTTAATCATAGACATGTAAGCCCGACAATAAACGAGAAATAAAATGGAGGTTCGCAGGCCTCAATAATAATAACCATAAGTACACACATCACACGGTCCATGATCATCCGTCCACATATGACATATATAAATTATCATCATATAGGACTACTAGATAATAATATAAATAATAATCAATTAAATATTTTAATTAATTAATATTTTTTGAAATTGGGGATATGTAGAGAATTTTTTAAATTATAAGGGGTATTTTTATAATTTGGACAAAGGATAGAACTTGAAATTTCTGAAATTTCGAGAGGCAAAATTATCTTTTGCCCAGAAACCCTAAACCCTCTTCCCATTGCTTGTTGCGGCCATCGCCACCCTGTCGGCGGTAGCCCTCTACGATAGGGAGCGGGGACCTCGTCGCCTCCGCAGGCAATTCTGCCCCATTGGGCGGGCGCCCCTGTGGGCATCGCCACCTTCGCGAGTGGTTTTGCCCCCAGGGTTGCGCTCGAAGGCAGTGCTGTCCCATAGGGCGAGTGCCCCTACGGGGCCTACTGCCCCTATGGGCGGTTCTGCCTATGGGCGCAGCGTCCACAAGCGCTGCTGCCTTAGCAGGCGAGCGCCCCTACTTGCGGGCTGCTGACCCTCGCATGCTACTAACGCCAACGGGCTGTCGGCCCCCGCAGGTTGCCGGCCACCGACAACAACTCTGCTGCATGCAAATGGCAACACTACCATGGGACGACAGTAAGGTCACCAACAGTTGCTACTCTTTCTCGCTTTTGCGTCAACGATTTTAACGCTAAAAGATTTTCCAAAACACAATACATGCAGTTCAAAACTAATCTTTCGCACGAACAATCTAGCTCTGATACCACTATTGGGAAATCTTAGGGCGATATTACATGCACCGTGGAAGAACAAAAAAAATAAAATCCCCAAATTTTCAAATATGTGTTCGTCGTCGTACGAAGATTGGTGCGTAAAAATTCGTGAAACTTAAAACTGCGTATAAGATAGACTATATTACTTAGGGAGATCATATATTCCTGAATCCTTGTAGATCTCTAGGAGAGGGTGAAGGAGGTCAAGTGTCATCCTCTCTAGCGGTGATCCATACAGTAGAGCTGTGACGACGCTCTTCAAAACTCCAAGCCTGCTCTGAGGAGGAGAAGGGGAGGAGAATAAGAGAGGCAAGCCAAAAAGGCTCTAGCCTATAAACAAATGATTCCCTCCTATTTATAGAGGTCCCCTGTCAACTTAACCATAATGAATCTTGTCTTATTGGGTATTATATCTCCATCCAACCACTCAAACATATTAGATTAGTGGATCTCTTTCCAATAATCTCTCATGGGCTCTTATTGGATCTCATCCATAGGATTCACTAATTTAGGGGCTTATTGGATATCCAATAAGATAGGGGCTCCGATGGATATCTCATATTTGAACCTCTACTAATCGCAATGCCTACCATATGTGTGTGAGTCTCTAGGCATAATATCGAGCTGGCTGTGAGTCATACCTGTCAGAACTACTTCTGGCTTAGTGAATTATTATCTACATAAAAATTCACTCGACCCATCAACTGCAGACGTACTAGGCCATTATGCCACAGTCCCCAGAAGATAAAGGAGAATCCAATCCATTGGACCCGTCTGTCATTAGTTATCGTGTACCTATAGTTCCTCATCCATATAATATCCCAAAGACCATATACCGGGCATGGTGTTATTAGACCCATATGGTTTCTACTCGAGTCTCGTTCTAATCGGATTCTCCTGGAAAACTTTTTCTCTCTCAATCCGAATAACCCTACCCAAGGATTTGTCTGAACAAGAACATATGAGATATTTCTCTTATGACATCGAGAGTGGATGATCCTCTATCGATACTCAATAGTTCTTGTAACGTTGGCTACCACTCTCGATGACCGACTATGCTAGATCTAGAACCTCTAGACCTAGAAGTCTGGTATCAAAGAGTGAAGTACTCATACAAGACATTCTTGGTGTCTCAAGTTTAAGGACCAGATATACTACTGGGACTATGGAATCACTATCTAACAATAAGACATCATCAACCATCCAACATTCCGTAAGCAGATCAATTAGTGAACTCATTCTCCAATGAGCACTTGTACTATATCTTTAGTGTTCCCACACGAGTAGCTATGAGACCAATTGCATCAATCATATGGACGGGGATACAACACATCAATTTGTCTAGTTATCTTTATGTTCCTCTCGAGTAACATATAACCATGATTATTTAGGATCTGTGTTTAAAGGCGAATCGATCTTATTATCATAATCTCATCACGATCCGATTCCTATTACACAGATCCAAGGACATCACAATATATTCAAGCAACAAACAATATAAAGTGATAAAATACCAAAATATAATAAGCAAAAAGACTGTGTGTCAAGTCACATGTGTCATCACTCACGTGATTGACTTGCAGGACATCTATGAATAGCATATATGAGATAACGTAGATGCATTAGTAGGAATGTAGGTCAATAGTGCAAGTATCACTTAAGCATGGTATATACATGTGTAGTGTAAATCATGTGTAGTATAAAAAGATGACAATCTTTTTAATACTTTTTTTTGTTTATTCTAAGTTTATCCTTAGGTCTTAAATTCTTCCGCTAAATATCCTAGGTTATATTACATGGATCATTTAATGTTGGTTATATTACATGAGGGGGGGTTTGCACTGCCAACTAGGAACAAGTAAAGAAATTAGTTTTTGACATGTGTAACATATTCATACAAATTTAGTCCAATTGTTAACTAAATAATTTTTAAATTCTAATTTAGATAGAATTTCATGATCTATCTTGAAGGAAGAGAATAGAGGAATATATGTAGGTATTATTAGATCTTTAACAAATTTTTTTTATAAATATGCACGAAGATAACCAATCGTTAGGCCAAATGTAAAGGGTTAGTCTCCTCATCTTCTCTTAGATCACATATTTCATAACTTGAAACAAGCTAGTGGTAAAATACTAGTAAAACTTAAATCATAATTGGAGAGAAGGATGTCAACGGAACATGAATATAATGCAAACAAAGAAAAGAGAAATATCCCTACTAGCAAGCGGGATGCCCATCATTTACTCCTTTCTTCCGCTATCAATATTTTCTCTATCATTGACCATGCTCTTTTGACGGCTTGAGAGAAGAGGGAGGAGTCATATTATTTTTATAGGACAGACATCCTATTATACTAAGGATTCCTAGCACTAATGTAAGTAGGAGTCATAATCTAATTATCTTTATTTGATTTACACTCCTAATCCAATTACGATATTCTTTAAATCTCCACCTGTATTTTTAATTAAGATATATATTCCTAACCTAACTAGGAGAGATATCATGTCCAATATAAATTATAAAAATATTCCTAATTAACATTAACCAAGATTAAATTAGGAAATACCCAAAATAGGGTTAGGTAATATTTGAGTATAATAATTTTTCAATGAATAAAATTAATGAAAAAAATATTATTATAATATTGTAAAGAAAGGTGAAGAATTTTTTTTAAAGTGTAAACAAAAACATTAAAGGGACAAAAGGTAAACTTGAAAAGATGAGTTACAAAGATTAGAAGAAACTGAAACTTAAGGTTTCAAATAATTATTAGAAAAATTATTTGGGTTGATAAGTACTTTTAGGAGTTCTAATTATATATATAATTTTTAATAACACTTAATGACTTAGGACTTATTTATTTTATAAATATTTTGTAATCTTAAGGTTTTGATGAGAAAGAGATGTTGAAGAAAAAAATACTCTAGTTCCTTGTTGAATTTTTTTTTCTATTTAGTATAAAAGAAATAATTTACTAAGAATCTTGGATATGGATTTAGGTTTACTCAAAAGAGAATTATTCATTATTATTATTATTATTATTATTATATTTTTCTCAAGATATGATTTTCTACATGAACATAGATAATAGTTGTGTTTTTATAACAATTCTTTGTTTAATTAAAGGCCATGAAGGCAATAAAAATACAAAGTTGCTAGAAAAAAGATGAGCAGCACCACTTCCCTAGACATGAGGAGGGGTTGCTTACTCTAGCAAAATTGGCAAGGCATGTGTTATGGTGTTCACATTTCTATTCACCAAGGAGAAGTTTGCTGTTGTGCCAAAAAATAGAATGTCAAATACTTTTGACTTGGTACTAGCATCTCATTCAGATTGAAATCCATTGCATAAAAAGTATTAGTACTAATGAAGATAAAACATCTATCTAGACTACAGAATCTATGACAAAGATTTTCTCTATTCTTCTTTGTTCTAAATAAGCAAGCATCAACAAAATTATTCTTCCATATAGATCATCATAGCATAAACTAAATTCTATATTTTTTTCAACCCTACTATTGTTAGAAACCTTGCTTTGGTGGGGGGCTTCCCCAAACGTTTACCTTCTTTCGGGTGCCCCTCACCTCCTTCGTGAGGGGCACCCGAAATGTTTGGCCTAATCACCAGCTTTTTTCTGCTTTTCTAAGCTTAGGTGCAAAATGATTGAGACTAAAAACTATATCAATAGTAGCTATTATGAATCTATAAGTTTTTTAACACCATCTATTGTCATTGTTGAGCAACTGAGCTAATGTTATATTTTTAGTTGATATTATACTGATTAGTCACTTTTGATCTATTTTTAACTCCTTTTTGCTTGATCTTGTTTTTGCAATCTTTCTCTTTCATTTCAAATGAGATACACAATGGATTTCATGCTAGAAGGGACTTATTACTATATTGAAATAGATTGCTACAACTTTTTTAGGTTACTATTGTTATTGAACTATATAAGTAGCACATGTAAATCTCTCCATTTGTAGAATATGTATGGTTATATAGAGAGAATATTATATTAACAATATCTTTTCTATTATTATTTAAGTAATTCAATTTAAAATAATTTTTTATCTAACTCGAGCCTATATTGTATAATCAATCGATAGAAATACTCTAACACTATACCGTATGTTCTATATAAAGCATTATATAGATAAAATATTTATAAAATATAATTCACTTTTAAGATGTCTTGATGATGAAAAAAATACTAGACACATAAAACTCAAAATTGAGAGATTTAAGTCCTTTTTAAGGCATAATTGAGAGATGGCTTGTTAAATGAGTAACTCAATAACGGACTTTGATCGAATCAATCATATATACCAAATTTCTTATTTATTGATACGAAGCATTCCAAAAATCTCATGATTTGAGTTCGAGCTGAGCTATTGTAATTGATAACAAGGGATCATAAACTCTTGATAATTTTCTCTATCTAATTAATGGAGAGCCAATTTGAAAATTGTTTGCCCCGCACCCACCTCTTGAGTACATAGATTCAAGAGAAATTACTTAGCTAGTTTTAAAATTTTGTAAAATACCCACCGGTACCTAAAAATAAAGTGCATTACTTAGCTAGTTTTAAAGATTTGTAATTTACCCATTTAGTGACTTTAGTAGTGGATGTAATCAAATTCTTAATTTAGGCATGATTTTTTATTTCTTTTTTTGCTAATAAAATTTTGGAAATAATTATTCAATATTCCAAGTAGGATAATGTCATTTTTGTTAGTAAATTAAATAAAAATAAATATTAAATAAATACAAAAATAAAAAAAATCCTCACAGTCTCCTATTTAATGGAAGGGATTCCTTACCTTTGTTCTTTACCAAGCCAAGTCTAATAGCGAAAGGAATGAGAAATTGCATCGAACTGTCGATAGGTAGGTTCCTTTGCTTTTCTTGAAAAATAAAATTTTTCTTTGATTCCTTTAAATGTTTAAAATTTTTATTTTTTAGATTAAAACATGTTATATATAGTTCTAAAATATTTTTTATTTATTTAATTATCAAAAAATTTATTGTTAGATTAAAATATGTTACATGAAGTTTCTAAAATTTTCTTTTATCCCTTTAAATGTTTAAAATCTTATTTTCAAATTAAAATATATTGAAATTATTCATACTGTATGCATTTCTAATTTTTTTAATGCATGATATTTGATTTTTATTAGATTTATATAATACTTGATTAAGAATATTATTTCCTCCTTATAATGTTTATCTTTTTAATCTGTTATTATTTATTATGTTCTAATGACTTATTACGAATGAATATATGTTTGATTATAATTCATAAATTTGATAACGAAACATATTGGGAAGAATTAATTATAAGAATAGGTGATTATCAGTTATTGAGGATCACAGATAAGATATTTAGTGTATTATACTACCTGTTGCTATTGACAAGTCTAGAAGAAACATATAAGAAAATAGGGATCATTGGATATAAATGATAGTAAGGGAGAAGGGAAAGAATCAAGTAACATTAAAAAAAAAAAAAAAGAGCCTACATTATCTATATTAGATTACGATACCTGTATTATATGAAATGAATTAATATTTAATATATAAAAGATATCTTTTTTTTTATTATCTTTGATCATGTATCCTAGGTAAATAATTTAATTGAAAAAAACTATCACATTGAAGGATATATTTAAGAAGATACAGTAAAGTAAAGACCGAAATCAGTATTAAGAGGGGGTGAATTAGTGCTTACGTAAAATTACGTCAATTTGAAATTCTTTATTCAATAAAGCCATATCGAAAAAAAATTTAAACTTAAAACGGTTGCAAAAGTAGTAATGAGCAGGTAAAGCAATTGCAAAATAAGTAAACAAGCACAGAAAGGGAGGCACACTAATTTTATAGTGGTTCGGTCATCGTGACCTACATCCACTCTCGATTTCTTTTCACTCGAGGCCATCGGCTTCCACTATTGATTTTCTTTCAACGGACGAAAATCAACTACTCTTACAACTCTTTCTCATTTTCACAGGTTCAGGAGAAAACCTTTTAAGCCCCTCTATTACAAATATTTCCTCACACTCTCCCTTAGAATAGCCTCTAAGCATATGGAGGAAGAAACTCAATTTTCTAATAGGGTTTACAACCTTAGAATCATAGAATTTTGGTTCTACTTTTATGTTTTTTCAAGCAAGCAGACATATTTATAGGCCCCAAATGGATTCAAATTTGGATCCAAAATAATCTCATTATGGGTTTTCAGGATACTGACGGTACCATCGCCTAACATACTGATAACTAATGGTACCATCATCTGTTAGTCTGACATTGGGAGGTACCACCGCTCAGTCTGACATTGACATTATGCAGTACCCCTATCTAGAGAACCTAGGAGGCCGAGTCCTAAGCGATGCCACCACCTAGGCCTGCTAAGGGTTGTTACATGGGTCTTACTTGGCCCAAAATAGCCCCAACTCAAGCCCAATGAGCCCCTAATTGAGTTGGCATAGTTACACCTAAAACCAACTCAATTATAGTTATAACTACTTCAATCTAGATAAATTATTATAAGCATGAGTTCTATGTTGTCCGATATATCATTGATTCATTCAGTACTTCGTCTGATCCTTCGACGCATCGTCATCTTTTTCAGCGTATTACCCAATCGGCATGTTAACCTCCGTAACATCCGATCTCCTTGACGCAATGTTCAATCCTTTGGCCCGATACTCGAACTCATAACACGAAGTTCTTTTGCCAGTATATCAACCGATCCGCCAACTCAACGTCTAATCTCTTTACATGTTTTATTTCGGCTTAACGTTCGATTCCTCATACTTTAATCAATTTATTTTTTTAATCAAAGTTAGCCTCGTGTCACTCAAGACGCAGATTATATCGTAGACTCATCAATTGATTTCATTATCAAAATTTGAGATTCAATAATTAATAGTATTAAAAGTCTTATTCTCTATCTTGAGTTTGATTAGTATCTAATGTAATTGGACAAAAAAATACTTTCATGACATCCACTTTACAACATAAAAATCATGTGAATTACTAAATATGTGATCAATGGAATTGAGCCATAAAAACTAGAGAGAAGAACCAATGAGATTTTCGCATCTTCCTTTGGTAGATCTTGTCCCTCAAACAATCAATAGCCGCGGGCTAATAGGAGAAGAGTTGTAATTCACTTTCTAATTAGTTATCATAAATTACAAGTAAAGACACATTCGAAGAATATATGAGAAGAAGAGTCGATAAAAAATTACAAATGAGGCAAGTGTTCAATTGAGAGTGCAAATATTTTCCACATAAGAGTAACCACTATTATACGTCAGGGGTTAACAAGACGGTTAAGTTACAAGCTATATATATATATATATATATATATATATATATATCGAACTCCACCCAAAAGCTTCGACAATCGCCTATATATGAAGGATCGAAATTGGTAAACTCTGGTGTTCCTATTGCAGATTCTCGAAACACGACTAGGATATGCAATACAGGATGATCTATCAAGAAAACAAAAATGTTTTTGTTTGCTGTTATTGTTTCTGCTTCCACCCTCGGTGGAACATACGTCTTCCCTCTTCCGGCCCACCGTCAACCTCGGAACCCAAGCTTCTCTCTTCCTCTTCTTTTGATTTTTCTTCTCACGCCATTCCCCCCCCTCTCTCTCTCTCTCTCTCTCTCTCTCTCTCTGTGTGTATATATATATATATACACATGGAGTTGTGCGATTTGAAGAGAACAATATATGTATTTATGCAGTGGTTTAGGTTTTCTTTTTCTTCTGTTTCATCTTCTTCCCATTCCTTTGTGCTCTGGTGATGCACCATATGCAATACAAAAATAAGAAAAGAATGATAACAATAACAAAACGAGGCCGGATTTTATTACATGTCTTTTCCATCAATAAAAAAAATTCAGAAAAAAAGAAAGAAATGTTTGCTGTCCAATAAATATGTCCATTCATGCATGATATCGAACCTTTATTAGTTAGCGAAGGCAAAGAGTCATGGACGAAGCAAGTCTTGGAGAACAGGAAATCTTCGTCTGTGCCCATTACTGCTCGCCATGCTCCACGCTGGCACCGACAAAGGTCAACTCTTGTTGACTTCGCCCTTGACCGAATCCAATAATGGACGTCGGGCGCTTGACAGCCAAAGGGAGACACTGTCTCTATCATGCTTTGGGACAAAAATAATCTATTAGAAGAAGCTTTTACCAGGAAAAGTTGGATCATTCTTTTGTTTAGAACAGAACCGAGATCCTTCACAATAAATCATCCTAAAAAACCCATTACAAATCCTCATAAATTCTAAAGCAGGTAATGAACCTCATCTACTTCATAAAAGGAAGCACGCCATTGGGTTGCAGTGAAGTAAATTAGTCCTTTCGCATGTTCTCGGAGGAACACGGGGCAAGATAAAAAGATCATATTGCTGGTGTGTTTTCCGATGCTTGAGAACATATTAATGCTGCCAAGAAAAGAAACAGAGATTACATCTTTTCTCTGGAAAATGGGTGATCAGATCGTCCATCACATGCAGTATCATCTATCAGCAGTTTGAGACTCTGCAAGATGCAGAAATAGTTTTTGGTTCTTCTCTGTGAAGCTCTTGGAACACAGATGCTTGCAATTTTTGTCTTGTTTTCTTGCTTTCTTTTTCATTGGTCGCACGTTTCTCGTCCGCAACCACATCGTCTCGCCACCCTGCAATTGATCGACCAACATGCGCCTTAATTCGCGCCGCTCGCCGCCCACACGGATTAAATTCTGTCGCAGAGCCGACCGAGTGCAGCGTTCCCTGATCAGGCGTCACCCAATGCAGCCTCCCTTCTTGCAGTCATGTTGAAGGAACACCGGAAGCAAGCAAGCAAGGATATCGGGAGATGGATGGTGGACGCAACACGAATCCACGCACGTTCACATCAATTTGGTTTCCGTCTCTTCGCCCAACTACTTTCTCTCTCTCTCTCTCTCTCTATTTTTGTTCTCTTTACTTCTCTTGTCTTCTTCTTTTTCTGGCTTTGACTAGAGTAGGCCAAGGAGATGGGGACCCGCTGTACTCTGCACTCTGCGGCCACCTCTCCCTCTGTCCTCTCTTCTTTAGTCTTTGACTGGAGCAGAGACGAGCAGAAATGGATCGAACACGCGGCAATTTTTATTAGCGTCATAATTTTCTCGCTTATCAGAGAGGGAAGAACGAGTTAAAAAATCCGATTTTGGGATGTATTTTACATAAAAGACCGGATTTTGAGGCTTTGATTCACATGGGGGTCGCGGAGCAGGTGGCATTCCCACCGCTAACCACGACGTCTTGGATTTGATTGTTCATTTCGATTGCTTCCTTCTCTAGTTTTTGGCCTCCCTGCAGTCATTAATGGTGGATTGGGGGGTTACAGTTGTTTCCGGTGCTTTGATGGCCGTTTTTGGTTCTCTGTGAGGGAACTATAGCTGTTCAATGCTTGAGAACTTTTGAGGCAAAAATGCCTACTCAGATTTGGGGAGGAAAACGTTCTTTTCTCTGCTGGTCTCCTTATCTTGCTTTACAGTACTTCATTTCTACTCCTTTGTTTGCTGCTACAGTTATCGGTTTATTCCCCTCCCCTTCTCTTTCCTCTAAGAATCCTGTTGTCTCTTCATTTCCAATCTCCGTCTCCAATCTCTCTCTTTACTGATCATATCAGCAGAAGACCCATTCGATTTTCACCCAAAGAATATATTGTGCATGCCTTCCTCTTCTTGTTGATCCTCCCTGTCTCTGTTCTTGTGGGTCTTGAGATCTTGATTCGCTAAAAGACAAAAACGATCCCTTTCTATAAGCAGCTCCGACGCAAGTTTGGCCAACATCTGCATCCGAGGTGAGATCTTTAATGCCCTGCTCTTATGTTTCTTTAGTTTCATATCTTTATTTAGGGTTTTGTGAAGGGCTTTGGATGTTAGGCATCCGATGAAGATTAAGGAGCTTTACCAAATTGCTCTTTGGAATAATAAAAGTAAAGACTCAACATGTGACGGGGAATTTGTAGGAGAAAAGGGATATGACATTCCAACTGTTGATATATATGTTAGAAATCTAGTGAGAGTGGTAGATATGGCCGTGATATATTTCTCTAATGATAATTTAGGAGAATGTCTCACAGGGATAGCTTATGGGTGGTAACAAAGGCCTTAAACATGGAGTGCTGTTTGACATGAATTGGAAAATAGTATATTAACTTTGGGAATTAAAGATGAAGAATCAACTTTAGGCTCGCTGTAGTAATATAAATTTCCATTGAGGCATTGCACTTTGAACTCATCTTTATAAATGTATTCAAGTAGAAAGCAGCTTGTGCTTTCTGTCGTATGAGATGCTAATATCATTTTCATGCTTAAGTGTAATGTAAGTGTGCAATGTTTACATCTTCATTTTTCTTTTTCAAATAGAGTTTTATTTGTACCCAATTCATGACATTA
Source organism: Musa acuminata AAA Group (assembly GCF_036884655.1). Classification (NCBI taxonomy): domain Eukaryota; kingdom Viridiplantae; phylum Streptophyta; class Magnoliopsida; order Zingiberales; family Musaceae; genus Musa; species Musa acuminata. The sequence goes on from NC_088330.1 coordinate 31,481,377, forward strand.
TTTATATGTTAGAAAATAAATTTTTCGCCAATCAGAAAAAGAAAATGATACTCTGGAAACTGTATGGCTTGAATCGGTGGCATTTAGTAACCCAATGAAATTTGAGTTATTCTTCCCAAAATATTTTTATGATAGGTGTACTTGTGATTTCACTAGTGTAATACAAAAGATACATCAAATTTATTTGCACATGGAACTTATTCGTATAAATGTATGCCTTTACTCTGTCATGGACATGTATATTGTTTTTATCATTGCAGCGTGAAGTTTGCCAGGTTTGTTCTTCTGAAGTTTGATGTCACGATACATGCTGTTCTAACATGACATCAGAAAATATGAACTTGGAAGGGCAAGAACTGCTAAGAGATAAATGTGCTGTAACTTCTTGTTTGGTAAATAGTGCAGAAGTTGGAGAAGACAACCACACTAATGTTAATTTTTTGGAAGTTAAACTGGATTTGAAGGAGCTTATTAGCAAGATTCCTTTCGTTTGGGATATCAAACACCTAAAGCTTAGTAGAAGATGCAGACAGATCCAAAGAACATATCCATGCAGCAATCAGATCAACTTTCATGATTATATCATGGATGGCGATATAAACATCCCTGCTGATATGACTGCTTCTGGTGTAGACTTCAAAAGCTCAAAGCATAGGAAAGCAACTCGAAGCATGGACAATCTGGGCACCTTCTCTGTTGAATATTCACCTGATGAGCAGTCGGAAAATGTAATCATTACTTCTCCAGCTAAATTAATATATGATTCAGTAGAAGGGATCATGAAGAGAATAGGCCTCACGGAAATGCCATTGCCTTTTGATCCACTTAAACAAGATGTTGGTATGAATCATATTAGATTGAGATCGGCCAGCACCAGAGAAATGAAATTCTCGGATTTAGCAAGATCTCCTTGGAATTGTAGATCACTGACAAAATCTCTTAGGAAACATGGATCTGAAGCAAAATTCTCTCAAGAGTCGTTTTGTTCTTGCTCAAGTACAAGGTCAATTTCCTCCTACCAGTCCGCCTCACCTTCAGATGGCTTTGTCACATCTGCTGCACTTCTTCACTGTGTATCGGAGGGCAACGTTCCTTATTTCTTATTTGTCGTGGATGATGATGGATGTGAAGTATACATGGCCAGACCTCAGAAGATCAGAGCCTCTGTTGACAAGCCCCTGGATTATATTTATCAGTTCCATTCATGGAAAGCTAGCAGAAAGAAGTGGAAGAAAATCGTTATTGATGCTTCTTCACATGTTGGAAAGATGAAGGTATCAAGTTCTTTAATTGTGAACTCTAACAGATCTAAATTCATGGAGACTGAGTTTGTTTTATTTGGTGCCAAAGAAGAAGAACGGTCCACTGAGAAGAAAAAGTCATTATCTAATTTCAAGAGGATTAATATGAGATCCAAAAAAGTGGCTAAGATATTTACACCTACCCGTACGTCCAGGCACGATCCTAAACTTAAGGTTGATGAATCAGGTACTCAGTTTGAGGAGCCATGCCATCTTTTTCCTGATGAGCTGCAAATTATTGATGAATCAGATCGTGCAGATCACTTTGCAAATGAGTTCCCACCCAATCGTGAGTTGACTGCAATAGTTGTCAGAGATTATGGATATAATAGCTCAAAAGGAGCAGCTTTTGGCGGTTGGGGCCTCAAGTTCTTGGAGAAAGTTGAAACCGATGATGCTAATTTTTTTCAAGAGTACCCATCATCTTCTTCTGAAAGTTGTGAAAACACATCCAGAAGTGCCACAAAGAAGATTTCCAGGAATGTGACCGTTCTAGTCCCAGCTGGGTTTCATGGTGATCCGATTGCCAGAGGTGGTGGCCCTTCTAGTCTTACTGAGAGATGGAAGTCAAATGGACATTGTGACTGTGGTGGATGGGATGTCGGGTGTGCAATAAAAGTACTAAACAATGACTCTATCTGTTCAAAAGTTTTGCCTGAGGCCGAGTTGGAAGAGGATTGCAAGTCATTTGAACTGTTTATAGAGGTGCGGTATACATTTTAACTCATTAGATTGTTTGGTCTCATTTTGACTACTTTTGTTGTCTCCAGCTTTTGTATTGATTATTTGACCTTGTGTGCTCGCACGGCATTTTTATGAACCTGATGTTGCCTAGCAATTTTAAGTGAAGTTCCATGGTTGAATCTAGTTTTTCATCTTCTTGAGCTTAAACGATGAATCATTGGATATCACATTATTATTTAGATTTATTGTCAATTCTGAAAATTTATTAATTCTTCTTTATCTTCCAGAGATTTCCAAATATGTTAGCATGTGCAGACAAGATCTGTGAATTTATATGGTCAGAAAACTATATCATCTGTCCTATGTGATAGATTGAATCTGTCTTGCCAATTTGTTTTTCTTTTCAATTCCAAGCATCTCTGATTATGTATTTCACACAATTTTCCTGGTCATTCCGTGAGACTTCATGCAGGTAAATTTTGGTACCATAGCGACGATCGTTAAATGGATTGCCATCCACCCTTTTCTTTTTACTCCTGCACTTTTGAATCTCTCCAGTTACGCTGCTGATGATTGCTGAACCAATTGCTAATGAATCATCGATTGCACACAGATCATGATCTGTTTTTGATACCTTATTTTCATTTGTGCTTTTCATTTCTATTCTGTCTTTTCCTTTTACTAGATGAACACAAGCTTGTAATCTATTATGTGCAGTAGTAGTCATACTTCATGTTGCAAAACACAGACCATTCTTTTCTGTCTACTTTGGTTACACGTCTCACCATGAACAATAGCTTGATTACTTCCCAACATAGATTGCATCGGTATGAGTTGACCATTTGGATGTTTCTCATTGCGTGCTTAGTGCCTAATAGATGAAAAAGACACTACATGACTGTTTCTATGTGATTAATGTTCATTGATGTGTAAATTTTCTTGTGTTCATTCTCAGGGTGGAAAACACACACAACCGACTCTCCAAATGTTGACTGTGAGCAAAGACTTGTATATCGTGAACTTCCAGTCAAAGTTATCAGCCCTGCAGTCTTTCTCCATAGGAGTTGCGTTCATCCACTCAGAGACTCTAGAATTGTGTCCAAAGCTGTAACATACACATGTTTTTAATGTGGAACAAATAGAAGAAACTGTTTCTCCAATTTGCAGAAACAGTTTCCTGAAATGATGAACTGACACACAGTAAATAGAAGGAAGATATTGTTTAGTTTGATTGAATCAGAATAGGAAGATTCAACCTCTCTGATGTAAATCCAGTGGGCATATTATACAGTTTTCCCACTCTAGTGATGATCTCAAAACCTGTGACCCAAAGAAACATCATCAAAAGTGGATCCTCATGCTAAGAATCCAAGTCTTTCTCCATTCTTCTTTGCCAAGCGGATCAACGCTCGTCTCTGCTTTCCATCAGCCCCTATTGCCTTGCAGAACTCCGTGATCACCTAACAAGAAGAAGAAGAAGAAAGAAAGGAAAACCGTCTTGATTGAGTTGTTCTGATCCTCTTAGAACAACTTCATTATTAGACTGCATGATACCTGTGAGTGCAGTGCTATGGCCTTCCCTCTGAGCTGATTGAACCGCTTTCTCCCAATAATTCCCTGGAGGAGGAATTATATATAGATATATGTAGATTGATCTTTGAGGAATATCAAATCTTGGAATGCTATAGGGGTTTCATCCTCTTAAAAGTCGTCAGATGATTATAATTATAGATAGTTCTTATTCTCAAAGAGATGAAGACTATATGTTTATAGAGGACTTCAAACCTTAGCCCTAGAGACTGCTTCCTAAGTTATCTCTTTTGCCCTCAACCCTAGTCGACCAACACAGTAAAAAGAGGTATATGATTATGTGTTTGACAATTTATTTGGTTTACATTTTTACGTTGATACTTCTTATGCAACTCAAACTCTTAACTATAATAGAAGAAAAAAGAAAGTCAGTAAATCCATGATGAAAAAACTAAATTATTAGTCTGATGAGCATAAATAATAGATTAAAATTTATGATTAGATATGTAAGTAGTTTAAAATTTGAAGTTCATGTACTAATTAATCACCATGTAAATAGGGGTTAATGTAATGTATTGAAATTATTTTCAAAAAAAAAAAGAGAGAAAGAATGAAATTAGTGTTTAATTTATTTTTGTATGTAACTAAAGGTTTTTTGAGCCATCCAAACCATCAATCCAAATATATAAGTTCAAATAAATAAATAGTATGCCAATCTTTTAATATTCCAGACCAAAATTAAAATACTCCAGGAAGAATATCCACTAAAATTCTTGACTGGGTATGTCCTATTTATTGCCTGTACAGCTCCAAGAATTGCAGCTGCCACCATACAGACTATTCCTAGAAGTTAAGTATCTATTGCCAAGAAAAATTACAACAGCATCACTATTCCTTATAATAAATTAAAAAATATTATTAAAATTATGATTCTAAGTTCCATCATTATTAATTTTTTATTCATCAAATTCAGGTGTCTGTCACTTTACAGGCAAAGGAAGAATTCCTGGAACACTGCAACTTCCTAGAACACTGGTTTTCAGCATGTGCAGCAAATAGGACACTGTCCTATGGAAGAGACTACGAGCATGGGCAAATAATTCCCTTGAAGATTGCCATCATTTCTGGCCCAAATATGAGCTCCCTTCTGCTGCTGCTGCTCCTCTTCCTCTGCCTCCTCCGGGGTGGCAATTCATCGCCGGAGGAAGAGCTGCAGATTCTTTTAGAATTCAAAGCATCTCTGAGTACCACCAAGAATAACACCTTCGAGTCATGGACCTCGGAGGGTCGCTCCACTTGCAGCTTTGCCGGGATCAAGTGCGACTCCACCGGCTCCGTCTCCGAGCTCGACCTCACCGACTCGGGCCTCTCCGGCACGATACCCTTCCGTTCCCTTTGCCGCCTCCCCTCGCTCTCCAGACTCTCCCTCGGCTCCAACCTCCTCTGCGGCTCCATCACTGTCGGCCTCCTCAATTGCACCAGTCTCCGCCATCTCGATCTCGGCTTCAATTATCTCGCCGGAGCCGTCCCCGGCTTGGCGCCTCTGAACGAGCTCCGAGTCCTGAACCTATCCGACAACGCCCTCACCGGCCTCTTCCCGTGGGGCTCGCTGGGTAATCTCACAGATCTGGAGGTGCTAAGCCTCGGAGACAACTTGTTCGATTCCAGTCCCTTCCCTGAGGTGGTGGTGAACTTTGCCAGGCTCACTTGGCTGTTCCTATCGGACTGCAACATCCGCGGCGAGATCCCGTTTTCCATCGGTAACCTGACGCACCTCGTCGACCTTGAACTCGCCGACAACTTCCTCACCGGTGGAATCATTGCGGAGATCGCAAGGCTCCGCAACCTCCGGCAGCTGGAACTCTACAAAAACTCGCTAACCGGAAGCCTTCCGCCGGGGTTCGGAAACCTCTCCAACCTGGCCTACCTCGATGCGTCCATGAATTTGTTGAAAGGGGATCTCTCCGAGCTCCGCAGTCTGAATAACCTCGTCTCCCTCCAACTATTTCTTAATGACTTCTCCGGCGAGGTCCCGCTGGAGTTGGGGAACTTCCGGTACCTAACCACCCTTAGTCTCTACTCAAATAGGCTCACTGGAATGCTTCCGCCGAAGCTCGGGAGCGTGTCGGAGTTCGAGCACATAGACGTGTGGGACAACTTTTTCACCGGCGAGATCCCACCTGATATGTGCCGGAAGGGGAAGATGAGGAAGCTTCTAACGGGAGACAACAAATTCACCGGAAAGATACCAGAGAGCTACGCCAACTGCTCATCGTTGGTCAGGTTGAGGGTGAGAAACAACTCCCTCAACGGCGTGGTTCCTGCCAGGCTCTGGGGCCTGCCCAATCTGGAGATCATAGACCTCGCATTCAACCGATTCGAAGGCCCAGTAAGCGCAGCGATCGGCGAGGCCAAGCCACTGAGATTTCTGTTTCTCAACAACAACTACTTCTCTGGCAAGCTGCCGGACATCACAGGAGCAAGGTGGCTCTACCTACAATACATGGACGTCTCCTACAATCAACTGACAGGAACACTGTCGCCACACCTGGGAGAATCCAGGACGCTCGTTTACTTGCTCATGGCGGGCAACCAGCTCTCCGGACATATTCCCGACTGTTGGCAGCGCATGGAAAACTTGACCTTCTTGGATTTGTCCAGCAATAATCTCACCGGAAGGATTCCGAGCACGATGGGCTCCATGGTTAGTCTTCACACGTTGCACTTGAACAACAACTCTTTCACCGGCCGATTTCCTTTGTCGCTGCGCAAGTGTCAGGGTCTTGTCACGCTTGACATCGGAGAAAACAGGTTCCACGGAGAGGTTCCGCCATGGATAGGAGACAGCTTCCCGGCGCTGAAGATTCTCCGCTTGCGCGCGAATAGGTTCAGCGGCGGCATTCCTCCACAGCTATTTCGCCTTGCGGCGCTTCAGCTCTTGGACCTCGCTGACAACGAGCTCACGGGAAGCATACCACGGAGCGTCGGTAATCTAGCAGCGATGGCCATCAGACGACAACAGCGAGACGATTTGGACAGAAACGCATTTGGTTACTCGGACAGCGTTTCTTTGATGTGGAAGGGGGAAATGTCTTTCTTCAAGCGGACACTTTCACTGGTTCGAGGCATCGATCTCTCGTGCAACTTTCTTTCGCAGGAGATCCCATCGGAGCTGACAAATCTTTCAGGAATGGTCTACCTAAACTTATCCAGGAACGATCTGACAGGATCTATACCAAGTGCGATCGGCAATCTGGACCTGATAGAATCTCTGGACTTGTCAAGGAATCAACTTTCAGGTGCAATCCCCCCAAGCATCGCGTCATTGACATTTCTGGATTCGTTGGACCTATCAAGCAACAACTTGTCGGGGAGAATACCCTCGGGCAATCAACTGCAAACGCTTGACCCCTCAGTTTACGCCGGCAACGACGGGCTCTGTGGACCTACGTTACCCAAGAAGTGTTCGGATCATTGGGAATGGTCGACTGATGTTGAGGAGAACGGCGACGGGAATGAAATCATATGGTTATATCTCGGCACCGGACACGGATTTGTGGTGGGTTTTTGGGGATTCATAGGCCTTTTATCCTTCAAAACATCTTGGAGGCTTGCTTTCTTTCGTTCCATGGATAAGGTGCTGTCGAGATTATCCATAGGGTAGAAGAGGTGAACCTCCACGTCTCAAATATTCTTACCACATACCGAAGCAAGCAGTCACTATGGAAACAAATAGATATACTTACCAAAGAAAGGAAAAGAGAAGAGAAGATGGACACATAAGAACAGAACTCTAGCAAGCATAGAAGATGGATCTGCTTCCACAAAAGGCATCAAGTATGGAATGTGCATAATTCTTCTGACAAAACAAGTTTAAAATGTCAAGAAAGATTCTCTCTTTGATTGGCAGCAACACTTTCAAGTCAAGCAATAATAAAGGTCATCCTCAAGATTTTCCGCTACATCAACTAAATAAATAGTGAGCAAGCATGCAGACTATGTATTCTGTGATCAGAGCCTCCCACAATCTGTCGGTATTGAATACTTCAACTGCAGAAACTATGCAATCTGTGCAGAAGATTTACATAATGGTGCACAAACAAGAATCCAAATACTCATCCTCAGAGTCGCTTGAATCACTGTCAATAATCCAGGAAAAAATTATAAGTATATATACACCAAAGATATGAAAATTAATTCTTACTTTGACAAGCCTTTGGAATTAATTTCCACAACAAGTTGTAAAAGAAGATAACAAAAAACAAATGTCTCTATTGGCATGTAATATCAAAATATTTATAATGATTATTTTATAATCCAAAAGTATCTACTTCAATCCAATTTGTTACACAGCCACATAGACCCTTTACGATACACTTAAAGAGCTACTTTTTTTATTAAACAAAATCCAGTCTCTCTTTAAACACATACTACCCAAATGATTATAATTAATAGCAGTTTATAATCAATCCTAGGCACTTCCACCGCAATTCCTTTAGAGATGTCTACATTCCGAAACCAAAACCTTGTCCTCTAACAGACCGTCGATCACATGTAGCTCGACGCTAATAGGGAACTAGACCAGTTTTCCATCTAAATAAATCTTAGTCATGTAATCCGCTTGGATTTTCATAATCAACCACAACAAATATACTGTTTGCAGCAACAGGGCGTCAGCTACATGGTTACTTTCCAAGTATTCAGCTCTGTTTAGTGTAAACTCTGTTTGAATTTGTAAAAATAATTTCTTGTAACATATACTTGTTCTTAACAGGTTCACTAATGAATAGGCATTCAGGCTACATTTGGAATATGTTTATATTTTTAATATGCATCTTGAGAAAGAAACTTGAATGAATGTACAATTATGGAATGCTTTGAGTGCTTGATAACAAGAGATGAAAATTATATTTTAAATTTACATTGACGTAAGTGTTATTTATTAAAATTGTTTCAAAAGCACGTTGAATATTATATAATGAATTGATCCTTTTAATATTTTTAATATTTATTCAAAGGTAAATATATATTTTTATTTAAATAAATATATATGTGTGTGCGTAATCTTTTAAAAAAGATATATTGCCTAGATATATAATAAATAAAAATATAATCATATAAATAAATAAATAATATTTAGAAATAAATTAAAAATTACCTTATAAAAGACATAAATCATATTAGTTTCTCACTAAATCATATTGGTAATCTAATAATTTTAGATAATATCATAAGATATTTTAAATTTTCTAAAAATTACATTAGCATCCTACAAATGCTAAAACGCTAATGTTAACTTGAGATAGCACCCTTTGAGTATTTGGAATGTAGCATCCAAACCAAATAAAATTTGAAAATAATTTATCAAATATTAATTCACATTTGAAATATGTATTGGGCCCTCAATACACATCTCAAATGTGTTCCCAAATACACCATAAATAATACAGAGTCATCAAGTCCAAGGAAAATACTTATAAAATACTAATCTTGCTCATAGACGCACATATACTATATTTTGGAAAAAAAAAAGTAAAGCAACTGCATAACACAAAGAATTATATACACAATAACCTATGGCACTAAATTATGAAAAAGAAAAGTAAATAAACTGCATAACAAAAAGTTTAGTCACCTGCATAAATCAGTGATATAAAAAAGAGAACAGAAAAGAACAATGATGCCACCAAAAAATTATAAAGATCAGTGCTCCATGTATGAAGTAAACCATAGATGGATAGCATGGCAACAATTTGGTAGATTTCCTCTAACAGAGATGGCTAGTTCATCTATTTCAACCATATAAGAAAAGAAATCAGAAAGAAAGATTAAATAAGCCTTTGAAAAAGTAGGAATGCCTGGTACAGGGAGTTGGGATTGACCTGGGCTGGAATTCCAAAACCTCCACCAGATTGTCACCTTTGCAATCATTCCACTGGACGTTCCTCGCCGAGCCCTTCTTCCTCCTACCGGTCGCCACTCCTCCACTCTCTTCTGCAGGCAAAAGAGATTCCTTCTCGGCTTCTGCCTCTTCCCTCCTGTTAGCACCCTTCACAGATTCCACCACAGCAGAGGGCCTATTCCTATTACAAACTTTACGGATCTTGCCACTCAAACTCATGTCTTTTTCACCGCAGATAAGAAACCGCAAGAAAGGGCACTCGAGAAACGTCTCATAGGAATTTTCGCCCTTCCAGAGACCACAAGAAAACCTAAATCTATCGAACCCAGTCCAACCAAAAGAAATCTTGAAATCTTGCCACTCAAACTCATGTCTTTTTCACCGCAGATAAGAAACCGCAAGAAAGGGCACTCGAGAAACGTCTCATAGGAATTTTCGCCCTTCCAGAGACCACAAGAAAACCTAAATCTATCGAACCCAGTCCAACCAAAAGAAATCTTGAAATCTTTCCCAACCCAAATCGTGACTGCGATCAAAAATGTAACGAGGAAGAAAATCCCGCACCAAAAGCCGAAAATACAGCGCCTTATTTCCGAGCAAAACTCCACAGCGATATCCGAAATTAAGCCGAAAAGCCGATGGAAGTCGAGAGGAACATGCAATAACGGAAAGAAATCACAAGAAATCGTGCGACATAGAAGATGATCTGTTTTCTATCAGGAGAGATGCGAGGGGAATTGGGAGAGGAAGAAGGCGGGCTACGGAAAGCCGCACATCTTTATCGCCAAGAAAACTGAATCTTGGCCACCCTTGGATCTTACCCTTAATTTTATCCCGATTAATTCCCAGTCGGTAGATCCTGTAGGGCCTATGTACGTTACCAATAACTACACCGGTATCTGGAAGGGGTAACGTGTTAACCGATAGAGAAGCGAAAAGGATCGAGGAGAGAGGCCAACTGCCGAACGGCCATAATCTTTGTAGCCATCTGCTAAATAATGGATCGGACGGCCCGAATGAAATTGGGCTTGGCCGACTCCAATTTAACCTGAACTTTCTCTCTCTCTCCGCCACCGACATGCTTCTGCCCAATACTCTCCAGTTTCTGCTGGCGTCGCGTCCATCATCTTCTTCCTCCGCCTCCACCTCTGCATATCTTTGTATCGCCACGGAGGATCTCATTCCTTTTCGTAATGAGCATGAGTTTGTGGGAAGTTGTCGAAACCCCCTATTTCAGGTACGCATGTGTCGTCGCACCGAAGCAGGTTCTTTAAATCGTTTTCCATACTGTTCTCCAATCCCATTTCATGATCTTTTTCGTTATTTAGCTATCTTCTTGATGATGCATTCGATGTATGCATATGCTTTTACTTTCCACCCTGATTAAAAGAAGCTCTTTTTAGTCAAAAGGTGTTCGCTTTTGTAAATTGGGGGACGATTTGCATATGGATTGATATCTCCATCGTTATGTTGATGACGTGTGTGTAAAGAAATCGAGGGGTATTGTAGGCTGAAGCAAGTTTTACAATTGTTGAAACTTCACACCGCGTGGAAACGTTTATTTAGAAATCCATAATTACATAGTCTTTCTTTTTTTTAATTGTGCTTTTCTCAATCATTTACATTTTATTGTAACATAGATCAAATCAACTATTTACAAGGAAAGTAAACAATTCTTGAGTTATTACAGAAATCTTTGAGAAATCTTAAAATCATAAAGATAAACCTTCAATATTTATGAAATATTTCCATTCATCTGATAAAAAATTTTGCATATGTCATGAATACTCATACAACATAGCCCAATATCTACACAACTGTTAAGGGACATCCACGTATAATATATGCAGAAAGATCGAATACAATAATAGATGGAGAGGCTGAGATTTTTAATCCAAATCAACCCATTTAAATACTTTGACTGAATTATTTAACTATCTTTTAACTCGAATCCGATCGGTAAGTTACACTTAATTACCAGTTTCTATAGTCTGGAATTAGTGGAACTGCTCATGATGTTTTCTTTTGTGGCAACCAAAGATAAGAATAGATTATTCTTATTGTGAGAAATGAAGTTAGTCCCTTTAAATTAAAATCAATTTATTTCATCAGAAGGTATACTTATCCCAGGCTTTCTATGATGATGACATGACACTTGCAGGCTATTTTAGCTGCATCTAATTAATTGTCTTTTCTGTAGATTGGCAAGTAACTCTGTTAATGTCAAGCCGCTTGTGATAGATAGTTCCTCTTCGTTTGGTACTCTCTTCTCCTTTCCACCGCCGCCCATTGGCACTTTGGTTTTCCTGATCGTCAACCTTCTTCCCTGCTACTGTCAATGGCATGGCATCATAGTTGGTTGCCGACTATATTTATGTACCATTTCAGGTTCATGCATCCTCAGGTCATTAATTAGCTGAACTTGTAAATAAAATTTAGATATAAATATTTATTCATACATATTATTTTAGATAAAAAATATCTACATTATTTATGGATAAAATATATAATGAGTCCGGTCCATGCATATATCAATTTTTATCCAAAATAATATGCATATTATTTTTAATATAAATTAAAAATGTTGGCTCACAGCGGGTTTGGTTTTTCTTCGACGAATCGGTTCTGCAACGGACCGAACCAGAGACGACCGAACCAACATCAGCCGACAAACCGGGTCGGGTTGCTTTCGGCTTCCTCTTCTTCCCAGTAAAACCCGTAGTCATCTAAGAAACAGCTCTGCCTTTCACTTCCTCCCCATCGATCGTCGATTCGGGTGAAGAGGAGGAACATCGATCGATTCGATGCCCCCAGACCCCTTGATTTGCTCTTGAGGCGTCGATTCGGAGACATGTATGCAAGCTCCAATCACTTCCCCCTCCAATCGTCCTTGTGTTGGGGCAGCTGTTTGCTTGCTGGATTTTGATTTGTGTTTTCTTGGATCTCCAGGAGCCCGGAAGAGATCGGGACGGCGGCGATCAAGCGCGCCATCGTGGCGCTCCGAAAGCGGCATTTGCTCGAGGAAGGCGCCCACGCTCCGGCCATCAACGCCCTCTCCAGACCCCTCGTCGCCCAGGTACGTCGAGACTGCACCATGGAATCGGGGGCAATGGCAACCCTCTATTGATGTAATAGTGGGAGTTCCGGTGCTTGTCGGTTATCCTAGAGCAGGATCGACACCACGGGAGAACGACCATTGTTAGGTTTATGCCTATGAACACGGAGGAACTGGATTATACTCTCTGGAAATAGATTAAATTTACACAACATGCGATTTGATGTCGTCTTCGATGACTGCTGCTGTCTGGAGGCTATATCGGAAATTGATTCTTCCTTAATCCATCTCCCCTGTGCTCTTAATTCAACACCCCTAAAACTTATACTTTTGAAACTTTTTATCCATCCTAATTAACCATAGAGTATGACTTAATTATTCTTGTCGTATTGCTAAATTTTCACTTCATATGTTTGATACATTTTGTCTTAGTCTTTTTATTCAAAACCCAAGTTCCTAAGTTGTTTTGATGGTCAAAGGTCAATGCTAGCTAGACTCTGATTAGTCAAAATCATTATCGTCAACGAAGCACACATACCATAAAATTTTATCTTGAGTATGCTTTGAAATAAAAGCATAGTCATTTAGTTAGACTGTTGTGAAAATCTGGGACTGGCCTTATCTTGTTATTATATCCGAATTAATTGTCATAAAGAATCGCCATTGTGGCCAAGGATCTAAGTCACCAGAGAATGAGCAGTGTCATTGATCCTTGGAATGGTTTGTGTAGTTTGATCTAGATTGACATGGCTCAAGGATCTAAGTCACCAGAGAATGAGACTGTAATTCTTTTACATGCCACTCCAACCACAAGTTATTTCATAAATTACCTCGTAAAGTTACAATCTTGCATGAATACCTTTGAAACTACATAGAAACCATTCTGAATAAAGTTTATATAAACCTATCCAAATTTTCAACCATCATGTGCAAGCATGAAAAAATTAGGCTTATATGACAGCTATAACATTTGCATTTAGCCAGACATGCCCGCTAGGCGACACCAGGAATTGTAGAGCCCTAAAAAGGATGAGTCGGCTTAATAAGGATTTAATTTTTATTTTTTGTAGCATATATAAGGATCATGTCATACTGGTTTGCCACTAAACTGTGTCCAATCCTTAATTAGTGTCTGTGCTATTGGAGGTGTGACGGGGTCTTCTATGTTTCGGATTATGACAAGATGGTGGTGAATTTCAACTGAGTTTCAGATGAAAATTTTTTCATTGGTTGTATCCTCATATTGGATTTTCTTCTATCATATCAAGATACAATTGAGTTCTCATCTCTCCAAAAGAAATTGTGGGAGGTTAAGGCAAATTTGTCCATCTCTTATATGTCTTTGGTATGATGGTTTTAATAAAAAAGATAGCAGTGACAGTTGGGTGGAACAGGGTGAGATTTGCCATTTACAAATTCTCCCCAACTTTTAATTTAATCCTCTTTCTCATCCCTGCACCGAATTCTGACAATGTAGGAATTGTCTTTCCCACCCTTGCTCTGTTGGTAAAACTTCCTTCGCTTGGATCAGGCTTTTTATGTCTGACATACTTAGGATCCTCAGTACTCGAACCGAATAACTAAGCTGAAGGCCAGATACTTCAAAAATAATAGAAGTTAGAGAATTAACTCCAGGGAATTATAAAATCATGAAATTGGGAATTTGGTGACAATGAGGGAGAGGAGAGAGACAAAGGGAGGAGAAATGAAGAGAGTGAAAGGATGCAGAAAGGTGATGGATGGCTAGTAGGATGTTAATGTTATAATTTGGGGTAAAATGGACATATATGTGCATAATACATTATGCATACAAAAGGCCAACCGACATTTAGAATAAACTCAGACTTAACCAATAGTCATTATAACACATGTATTTCACCCATAACAGACATTATTGATTTGCTTTTAGACACATTCTATTCTTAATGAAGTCATATCTAATGGATTGAATTCAAATTCAAATTCTGGTTGTTGTTATGTTAGACTAAAGTGGTCATTCGGTGATGAATGACTGAAAATAACATAAATCATCTTCACTCAGGTCATTAATGTATATAAATTTATGTGTGTATATATATGGTCTGTTGTGTTACAAAGCATTGAAATCTAGCAGGGCTTGGAGTGGAAGGAAAAAGCTGAAAACCTTGAGCTGGAACTGCAACAATGTTACAAAGCTCACACACGGTTATCTGAACAGCTTGTGGTAGAAATTGCAGAATGCAGAGAATCAAAAGCCCTTGTTCAAGAGAAAGAAGAATCAATTAATAATTTGCAAAATGACATCTCACTAGCAAGGTTGCCTTTATACAACCAGTATTACACATGTTTAACTAAGTGCTATTTGTATGAGTATGGTCATATTAATTTCATAAAAACAAATGTTTCAGGGAAGAAAACCTACAAATTAAGCAGGACCTAGATGAAAAGACAAAAGCTTTGGATTTGTTAATGAGTGAAAACCAGTCACTCAAAGCACAACTTGAGGAGATTAGATTGAAACTGAAAAAAACAGAGACTGAGAACAAGGATTTAATTGATCGTTGGATGCTTGAGAAGATGAATTCTGCAGAAAAGCTAAATGAGGTACTTTCAATTCTTATAATAGTGATTTCTAGCTTTATGGTGACTCTTTTTCCTTCTAATTTATCAATGAATTATGAAATGTTTCCATATGGTTGTCTACTTCATATCGATAGGATTTTTCTTTTTACAAATGTGCCTCAAAAAATTGTATAATTGAATTTATACCAATATGAAGTATAATATCTTGGTCTGTGTTCATCTAAGGATTTAAATACTTGTTGGAGCTGTATGTACAGCGATAAATTTTTTGGTCCAATTAAATGCTGATATCGAAAGTCATAGCTCATATAGTACAAAACTGTCATGTTGAAATTTTAAGGGCTAATTAGGCCCATGCAAGGACTGTGTTAGGCTGAATGAGAGGCCCAAACAATGCCCCAAGAAGTCTCACTATCGTGGCACAATCTTTGAGACTGTGTCAGGCGGTGGTACCGCTAGTCTGGGCGGTTGTACCACCCCTGGCAGGGTACCAAGCGGTGGTATCGCCAGTCTGGGCGATGGTACCACCCAGCACTGCCCCCTATGCGGTGGTACCGCCCAGGGCAGTGTTAGTGTCAGACTAACGCTGGGCGGCGGCGGTGGTACCGCCCATGCCTGGGAAACCCGGGATGAGATGTTTTTAGGCTCCAAGTTTGAATCGACTTGAAGCCTATAAATACCCCTCGTATCCCTGGTTAAAGGACACAAGCATAGAGAATACAAAAGTGAGAAAACGCTACGGCAATCTCTTTATAAATTCCCTCCATTTTAAGTTTAGAATTATGTAAAAGAGGAGTGTGAGTGCTTGTAAGGGTTATCTCCTAAACCTGTGAAAAGGAGAAGAGGGGTGTAAAAGATGATTGGCCTTCGCCTATTGAAGGAAGACCTATAGTGGACACCGGTGACCTCATCGGAGGAGGAAGGTGAAAGTGGATGTAGGTCACGTTGACCGAACCACTCTAAAAATATGATTTGCATTTTACCTTAAGCAATTTATCCTTACTGCAAACCTCTTTAACAGCTTACTGCCTTGTACGCTTTCGGGCTATCATTACGAAACTGGTTTTATCGAAACTAAACATTTTTGAAGAAACTGGTTTGTACTTTTTCTACCAACCTAAAGCAGCAAGATATCCATTTGCTTATCATTTTTGAAGAAAATTCATGTCCTAGATAAAATATAAAGGTTGGTAAAGAAAAATTAGCTCTACTGATATTGATTCATATGTCCCTAATTCAGTCTAATAATTAAACTTTATTGCTTCAACATATCATAATTAAGTGACAAAGTACATTTTTATTTTTATTTCTTTGGAAAAAGATAATAGTATAACTATCAAGACTACAAAGAAACCTAGTCAAATCCATTAGGTTGTAAGACATTTTCACTAATATTCCAACAATAATAATGAGACCCTAAAACTTCAATATCAAATCGATATTAGATAACATTTGTCATGAGATAATTAACATATTTTATATTATGATTTATGTTCTAATTCCATTAAGATTAAATCTCCCCATCTACATTCCTTGTGTTAACAAACATATAAAGAGAAAATTAAGGTTAATTACTTTTAATTGTAATTAATATTAGTAGTTTGAGCTATATATATATATATTAAAAGTAGTCTTAATGTTTTTATTATTATAATAAATTGAATTACTGAGATTAAGTACAAATATTTGTATAAGTAAAACTGAGTCATTTCGCCTTTAATAAATCAACCATATATAATTCAGTGATACATTCGGATTTTGTGATTCCCGTCCTTTATGAATTTGGGACCCATTAGTAACTCAACCATCTAACGGGTCGAGTTCTAAGGATCCGTAAGCGGGTAAATAATTAGGCCATTTAGCGGATTGAGGATTCCGATCCATATAATCGGGTCGGATTTGTGTCATGGAAACGGGTTATTAGGCCTAATAAACCCTTTATAACAATAGCCATTATTTTTCCCTTCTTACCGTCGACGGCCCGTCCGCTTTCTTCTCTCGCTCGCCCTTCTGCAGCCCTAGAATCGCCACCTGCGCCACCACCGAAATCCCATCTATCTGATCCTTCCGCCACCGTTCTTTCCTCCGATCTCGATCCCTTTGCGTGTCGCGAAGGGGAGGTTCCATGAACTGCGAAACCTGCCAACTCAAGGAACTGGTGAGACCCTATTTTCCGAAATCCTTTTGGCCCTTGTTCGTTTCATTCCTAACCTCATCCTCGAGTAGCTTCGAGTAGGTTCGCATATACCGATCCTCGTTTCTTGCCTCTTCTTCGTGTAATTTCAGGCGTGCTTAGTAGCTATCGCTTTAATTTCTTGTTGACTATTCTTCGATCATTAATACCAGGTGGTGGTGCCGACAGAGATACAAGATGTGCTGCGTTGTAAGTTCAATTATTGCTTATGTTAAACAGTGGAATTGGCATGACTATGATTAGGATGTGTAGCATTTGTCTTTTACGATTGTTAGTCTTGTACAATCAGCTGATTACCATGTAGTGGCTTTCTCACCGTAGCTATTTTTTTGCTGATGCATCGTAGATGCCCCTGTATGTAGATGTCAGGCATGTGATAGCCGTGTGTCATGCTGCACAACACATGCTACAAATGCCAACAACTTATGCAATGCTGACTTATAGTTCATGTGCGCACCTCGATACGAATGATAAGTTGGTCTGACTTTGCCAGATTCCTAGTTTCGTGAGAGAAAAAGGGTAAAATGTAAATTGTTATAGCTTCGGAAGGTCTAGCACTTGCATATACATGCAATTAAAGGAAAATTCGGTGTCATTTCAATGATTTAGGTAAGAATTCATTTGTATTTGAGAATATCAAAGTTACTTTCTAGATTTCTTGGGAAACTAAAGATTTTAAAGTGAGCGAAAAAACAATGCAATGGTAAAAAAATGGTTAATTGCAAAGATATGAAAGTGCTCGACCCTTACGCTATATGAAAATTTACTTTTTTTATCCACGAGATTTTCAATTTGACATGGTCACACCAATTTATCATTCATATAGAAGTTTATGTGGCGCCATGTCATAAATATACAATTTAGTTTTCCGATTTTGCAAGGAAAATATAAGGCTAAATTCTTCAGTCCATGGTTTCGCTGTTTTCAAGCTCACTTTTCCAAAATTAACACAACTTTAGATTTTCCTGCACTCTAAATATAAAAAAAAAGGAAAATTGTAAACATACTATTTTTTGTTTATTTATTTATACTTGAAGCATTTCATCATGGAATAAACTTTCTACAAATTTTCTTTGAATCAAAGTGGCGTAAACTATTTTTAATCTCTAGTTTTGCTTATGCCTTCTTTATCATGTATATTTTTTTCTGAACTTCTGAAACAAATGCTGGAACTGCTTTAGCATTCCAGACCATGTGGTTATAGTGCGTATACTGCCTGTGACCTTTGATCTTCAGCAGTTGTCTTTATCTGTTGCTGATTTTTGGACACCTCTGCATATATTTATCAGTTCCTTTTTTGCAGGCATATTGCATACAATTATCTTCCATAGAGCATTAGGACTTGTTCGGCCCAAGGATGTTGAGTGTGGACACTTCGAGCTCACCTATGTAAGTTGTTTGCCTTATAACAGAAGCTACTTAAGCTGTTGAGTTGTAACCATATCTGGCATATGTTGTTGCATACAGTGTCCCATTTGGATTTATTTCTTTATGTTTGCTTTCTTTCAATTTTTGTTGTGTATGGTGTCATAATGTGGCATCATCATTGGACACCCTTTCTTAACTAGGTAGCATATATCCAATTATCCATAGTTTATCAGTCCAAGTTGTCATGACCTTCTCTTTATGCACATGACCGGATTCTGTAGCTAACAGTCAATCCACAAGTTTTGGCATGCATTATTATCGACTTGACAACCAAGAAAATTGGGCATGCCTTGGTGCTGTTTGGTGTGTTGCTTCTTTATAAAGTGTGCTGTTAGTTTATGGTTTGCGTTTGACCTGTAAAAGACTGCCAGTCTGTTGCTTAATTGTGATTTGCATTGCTTTTGTCTCCGTTGAAGTTCTTTGTTTTGCGTTTATGTTTCTGTTATAGCCATCTTATCCTGAAGCTTTCTTGCAGGTTCGTTGTGGAGATCATGAGATTGAATAGAAGATAGATGAAAAGATTGACCAGTTCATTGGTTGGGTAGAGAAACATCCAAACAGAAAATGCCAGGTTTATGCTTTTATATTATCAGATACCTATCAGTACTTACGGTTCACAGATGATGCTAGGACTTTATTTTCATTTTTTTTAGGCTGATACGTTCATGAAATTTTTGCTGGTGCAGGTATGCTTATCTTTTTACGAGGTCAAAAACAAGCATGCAACATGGTTTGGGAACAAAATTGAGCGCCTTTATTGGGAGCAGTGGTATATCAATTTACATGTGTTAAACCCTAAATCTCATGGTAAATCTCATTATACCAAAGCACCCGTAAGCACTGGAGGTAGTAAGGCTCTTTCTCTGAATTTGCCAATTTTATCATTATTTTATTATTTGATAATCTAACCTTCTATATATCTTATGATCTTAGAAAATGCATCTGAAGAGAGCAGTTCGAGACATGCTGCCTTAGAGTCATCATTATGTGAAGTCTTGTTTCAAATTATAAGATTTGCTGATGAGAAAAAAGACCACATTCCAACTGTACAAAACTCTGAGATTATATCATTTCCATTTGGGATCTCAACTCCAAGGTTGCTTTGTCCGGACACCATTCTCTATGTCCTAGTAGCCACAATGCTTGATTTAGTGCATTAAGTGAATTAGATTCTACACAACTCGATCTCCAGGTAACACCTTTTCTCGACATGTTCGACAGTTCATCAGACTCCTCTTTTGGTTGGCATGCTGATGTGCTTAAGAGGATGCTGCAGACTGGACATCCTTCCATGCTCAGTTGACTTTAAAATTATGCAGGCGTAAGTTGCATACAGTCATCCTTTCATTTCTAAAAATGTTTATTCATGCTACAGAAACCATTGCTGCTTAAAATGTCATGGTAAATTAATATCAACTACTTCTCTGAACCAGGTTTATACTCGGTGGTGAATGAAGCTGAAGAGAAGGGGCATTTTGTCCATTGATCTTGTACATAACCCTTGGACAGGCCTATTAAATCCTCATCATTTGTTGCAGTTTCCTGAACTACATCTAAGGCATCATGGCAGACTACAATTGCCCCTGCACTTCAGTGTGAGTATCAATGCCAACTTATAATGTGGCTAACAAGTTATATCATGATATGCACTACATACTTTTGCTCAAATGTTCATTCGTCTGTCTCGGTTGCTCGCCGTGTTTCATATTGCTC
The DNA here is from genome assembly GCF_036884655.1 of Musa acuminata AAA Group. Taxonomy (NCBI): domain Eukaryota; kingdom Viridiplantae; phylum Streptophyta; class Magnoliopsida; order Zingiberales; family Musaceae; genus Musa; species Musa acuminata. Next base: position 31,501,746 of record NC_088330.1, read on the forward strand.
TTTAACTTGTTTCATCTGCAAGTTTAAGTATGACTTTTCGTGCACCAAATAGGGTTCTTTAACTGGCCATGTTATGTGCTTCTATTCTCTCGCTGAACTTGCATCAGGTCTGCAACCTGTAATTTTCATATTCTACAATTGAGTATTGGCTAGTGATCAACACTCCTGCAGTGGTAGATGACAGTAATCTACAATAAACATAGCTCATTCTTGGCCTGTACGAATTTGAATATTTTATTGGATCTAGTAAAAATCATCTCATTGGAGATATATACAAGATAGCTGTTGCTGTTCACTTGGTTGGGCAGCTAAAGGCATCCTAGGTGAATCCCTTGGGTCCCTCCGCCATGTGGGATCTGCTGCACTATCTGAGCACACATAAAACTAATGTATGTTACTTTAAAATGTACTATTTATCCCTATTGAAGTGAAACAAAAGAGAGTGAGTAATTTGTCACTTAGATGTATCCATATGTAACGAATGAAAACATTTGTTCTAATGTCCATCGGATGAATCTTCTTCTAGTTTAGTGATTGCATTAGAATGTTTTGCATTACCCAAAACTTGGTCACGGGTACTGCCAATACTTTCTGGTTCGATCAGTGCAATCCTTTCTCTTGCATCTTCATCATCAAAGTAGGGAAAAGAATACCCAAGATGCCATTGAATGACATGACTGGATTCAGTTCCCCATTCATGCTAAATGGGATATGACTCTCTGGAGTTCAACTTGTCTCCCATCAAAGATAGAATCTTCTTCTCTTTGCTCTATCTTTCTCCCCAGTATCCCTGTCAAGCTTGACCAGTCCCAGAATAGAGAAGGCCAAACACAAACACAGAGAACATATCCCTCCTTCCCTGCCATGACCTCCAGTACGTGTTCCCTTCACCGCAAGCCACACGGATCAACTGTGAGCAATATGCCTGAGCTATAGCATCTACACCTCTTGTAACATGAACTATTTCTTCAACAATTTTCCTGTCTCAAATGTCATTCCAGAAAGGGTAGAACTTGCAATGGTCCACCATCATGGGGTGCAAACTAGTCAGCAGAGGTGGTATTTAACATGTGCCCTAAAATGGAAGCCATCACCTCCCAGCTCACTCCTTGTTTGTGAAGATAAGATCAGAACATATTCTGCAGGCAGGATGGGGCCGAGAACACAAGCATTTAGCTTGAACAGTGTGCCAGCTCTGATACAAGAGTTGGAGATATCAGGTTGTCCACTTCCAACCCATTTCCTGGGCCTGGATACCCTACACGGTTGTGATAGATAAATAGTCATGTATAGCACAAATCGTATGAACGGCGACGGGGAAGAAATCATATGGTTATATCTCGGCACCGGACACGGATTTGTGGTGGGTTTTTGGGGATTCATAGGCCTTTTATCCTTCAAAACATCTTGGAGGCTTGCTTTCTTTCGTTCCATGGATAAGGTGCTGTCGAGATTATCCATAGGGTAGAAGAGGTGAACCTCCACGTCTCAAATGTTCTTACCACATACTGAAGCAAGCAGTCACTATGGAAACAAATCGATATACTTACCAAAGAAAGGAAAAGAGAAGAGAAGATGGACACATAATAACAGAAAGATTCTCTCTTTGATTGGCAGCAACACTTTCAAGTATGGAATGTGCATAATTCTTCTGACAAAACAAGTTTAAAATGTCAAGAAAGATTCTCTCTTTGATTGGCAGCAACACTTTCAAGTCGAGCAATAATAAAGGTCATCCTCAAGATTTTCCACTACATCAACTAAATAAATAGTGAGCAAGCATGCAGACTATGTATTCTGTGATCAGAGCCTCCCACAATCTGTTGGTATTGAATACTTCTACTGCAGAAACGATGTAATCTGTGCAGAAGATTTACATAATGGTGCACAAACAAGAATCCAAATACTCATCCTCAGAGTCGCTTGAATCACTGTAAATAATCCAGGAAAAAATTATAAGTATATATATACCAAAGATATGAAAATTAATTCTTACTTTGACAAGCCTTTGAAATTAATTTCCACAACAAGTCGTAAAAGAAGATAACAAAAAACAAATGTCTCTATTGGAATGTAATATCAAAATATTTAGAACGATTATTTTATAATCCAAAAGTATCTACTTCAATCCGATTTGTTACACAGCCACATAGACCCTTTACGATACACTTAAAGAGCTACTTTTTTTCTTAAACAAGATCCAGTCTCTCTTTAAACACATACTACCCATATGATTATAATTAATAGCAGTTTATAATCAATCCTAGGCACTTCCACCGCAATTCCTTTATAGATGTCTACTTTCCAAAACCAAAACCGTGTCCTCTAACAGACCGTCGATCACATGTAGCTCTACGCTAAAAGGGAACTAAACCAGTTTTCCATCTAAATAAATCTTAGTCATGTAATCCGCTTGGATTTTCATAATCAACCACAACAAAGATACTGTTAGCAGCGATAGGGCATCAGCTACATGGTTACTTTCCAAGTATTCAGCTCTGTTTAGCGTAAACTCTGTTTGAATTTGTTAACATAATTTCTTGTAACATATACTTGTTCTTAACAGGTTAACTAATGAAGAGACATTCAGGCTACATTTGGAATATGTTTATATTTTTAATATGCATCTTCATAAAGAAACTTGAATGAATGTGCAATTATGGAATGCTTTGAGTGCTTGATAACTAACAATAGATGAAAATTATATTTTAAATTTACATTGACGTAAGTGTTATTTATTAAAATTATGTTTCAAAAGCATGTTGAATATTATATAATAAATTGATCCATTTAATATTCTTTAATATTTATTCAAAAGTAAATATATATATTTTTATTTAAATAAACATATATATGTGTGAGTAATCTTTTAAAAAATATATATTGCCTAGATATATAACAAATAAAAATATAATCATATAAATAAACAAATAATATTTAGAAATAAATTAAAAATTACCTTATAAAAGACATAAATCATATTAGTTTCTCACTAAATCATATTGGTAATGTTATAATTTTAGATAATATCATAAGATATTTTAAAATATTAAAAAAATACATTAGCATCCTACAAATGCTAAAATGTTAATGTTAACTTGAGATAGCACCCTTTGAGTATTTGTAATGTAGCATCCAAACCAAATAAAATTTGAAAATAATTTATCAAATATTAATTCACATTTGAAATATGTATTGGACCCTCAATACACATCTCAAATGTGTTCCCAAATACACCATAAATAATACAGTCATCAAGTCCAAGGAAAATACTTATAAAATACTAATCTCGCTCATAGAAGCACATATACTAAATTTTGGCCAAAAAAAAAAAGTAAAGCAACTGCATAACACAAAGATTTATATACACAATAACCTATGACACTAAATTATGAAAAAGAAAAGTAAATCAACTGCATAACAAAAAGATTAGTCACCTGCATAAATCAGTGATATAAAAAAGAGAACAGAAGAACAATGATGCCACCAAACAATTATAAAGATCAGTGCTCCATGTATGAAGTAAACCATAGATGGCTAGCATGGCAACAATTTGGTAGATTTCCTCTAACAGAGATGGCTAGTTCATCTATTTCAACCATATAAGAAAAGAAATCAGAAAGAAAGATTAAATAAGCCTTTGAAAAAGTAGGAATGCCTGGTACAGGGATTTGGGATTGACCTGGGCTGGAATTCCAAAACCTCCACCAGATTGTCGCCTTTGCAATCATTCCACTGGACGTTCCTCGCCGAGCCCTTCTTCCTCCTACCGGTCGCCACTCCTCCACTCTCTTCTGCAGGCAAAAGAGATTCCTTCTCGGCTTCTGCCTCTTCCCTCCTGTTAGCACCCTTCACAGATTCCACCACAGCAGAGGGCCTATTCCTATTGCAAACTTTACGGATCTTGCCACTCAAACTCATGTCTTTTTCACCGCAGATAAGAAACCGCAAGAAAGGGCACTCGAGAAACGTCTCATAGGAATTTTCGCCCTTCCAGAGACCACAAGAAAACCTAAATCTATCGAACCCAGTCCAACCAAAAGAAATCTTGAAATCTTGCCACTCAAACTCATGTCTTTTTCACCGCAGATAAGAAACCGCAAGAAAGGGCACTCGAGAAACGTCTCATAGGAATTTTCGCCCTTCCAGAGACCACAAGAAAACCTAAATCTATCGAACCCAGTCCAACCAAAAGAAATCTTGAAATCTTTCCCAACCCAAATTGTGACTGCGATCAAAGATGTAACCAGGAAGAAAATCCCGCACCAAAAGCCGAAAATACAGCGCCTTATTTCCGAGCAAAACTCCACAGCGATATCCAAAATTAAGCCGAAAAGCCGATGGTAGTCGAGAGGAACATGCAATAACGGAAAGAAATCACAAGAAATCGTGCGACATAGAAGATGATCTGTTTTCTATGAGGAGAGATGCGAGGGGAATTGAGAGAGGAAGAAGGCGGGCTACGGAAAGCCGCACGTCTTTATCGCCAAGAAAACAGAATCTTGGCCACCCCTGGATCTTACCCTTAATTTTATCCCGATTAATTCCCAGTCGGTAGATCCTGTAGGGCCGATGTATGTTACCAACAACTACACCGGTATCTGAAGGGGTAACGTGTTAACGGATAGAGAAGCGAAAAGGATCGAGGAGAGAGGCCAACTGCCGAACGGCCATAATCTTTGTGCCCATCTGCTAAATAATGGATCGGACGGCCCGAATCAAATTGGGCTTGGCCGACTCCAATTTAACCTGATCTTTCTCTCTCTCTCTCCGCCACCGACATGCTTCCGCCCAATACTCTCCGGTTTCTGCTGGCGTCGCGTCCATCATCTTCTTCCTCCGCCTCCACCTCTGCATATCTTTGTATCGCCACGGAGGATCTCATTCCTTTTCGTAATGAGCATGAGTTTGTGGGAAGTTGTCGAAACCCCCCATTTCAGGTACGCATGTGTCGTCGCACCGAAGCAGGTTCTTTAAATCGTTTTCCATACTGTTCTCCAATCCCATTTCATGATCTTTTTCGTTATTTAGCTATCTTCTTGATGATGCATTCGATGTATGCATATGCTTTTCATTTCCACCCTGTGATTAAAAGGAGCTCTTTTTAGTCAAAAGGTGTTCGCTTTTGTAAATTGGGGGACGATTTGCATATGGATTGATATCTCCATCGTGTTATGTTGATGGCGTGTGTGTAAAGAAATCGAGGGGTATTGTAGGCTGAAACAAGTTTTCCAATTGTTGAAACTTCATACCGCGTGGAAACGTTTATTTAGAAATCCATAATTACATAGTCTTTCTTTTTTTTTAATTGTGCTTTTCTCAATCATTTACATTTTATTGTAACATAGATCAAATCAACTATTTACAAGGAAAGTAAACAATTCTTGAGATATTACAGAAATCTTTGAGAAATCTTAAAATCATAAAGATAAACCTTCAATATTTATGAAATATTTCCATTCATCTGATAAAAAAATTTGCATATGTCATGAATACTCATATTACATAGCCTAATATCTACACAACTGTTAAGGGACATCCACGTATAATATATGCAGAAAGATCGAATACTTGATGGTGCACTTTTCCAATAATAGATGGAGAGGCTGAGGCTCCACATACAACATATAAGAGTGGTATCCCTCATCTGTCAATACATGATCTCTTATATTCTCCCAATAGCATATAAACAAAACTCATATCTTCCTCTCAACAGAGTGTTTGTTATCCCTCATCCGCCAATACATGTTCCTTGTAACAACAAATGGAGTAGATGGAGGAACTATGAAGTCGTCATATCTGACAGTCCAGTAATCACCCTACAAGTACTGGTTTGCTTGCCCTTTATAGAAAAACAATGTCCTCATCTGTATCATTGTATTATCACATTCATTCATTTGTAGTTTCATTCATCTATACACACATTCTAAGAGACGTTTAAATATATATTGAAAGTGTCAACACAGACCATACTTGGTATATGGCATGATAGATCCAGTCCAGTGGAATTTCTGTACTATGATGGGTTGGTAGCCCCTTTGTCGAGGATGCATAAAATGTCCAATTTCGATCACTCACCACAGCCACATGTACTTCATACATATAGTAAAATTCATGTCAAACATACACATCATAATATCAACATCGATTTCATTTAATGGTTAAAGTTAATGATTGATTAATCTTAAAATTCATAAAACAACATCATATAGAATCTCTTAAAATTCACTAGACCAAGAGATAAAGGGGTAACTAGCCCGCTAGTCCTGAGATTGGCCTAAACTCAAGCTGAACTGGCTTGGACTCAAGTTGACCTGGCTTGATACAACTAGAATGTATCTAGAATCACATAAAATCAACTTGAAGTGCTCTAGTTTCGAGTTAAGCTGACCTCAAATCAAGCTGAACAAGCCTGAATCAACTCGAGCCCATCTGGAATCATCCAAAACTGACCTGTATCAGATTTAAATCAGCTTAAATCACATTGAATCTACTGAACCAACTTAAATTGGCCTGGTTTGGGTTCAGCCTTATCGAGCGTCAAGCCACTCCAGGCTATTCAAGTCACTCGAGGCCATTGGACCATGTTGGGCCATTGATGTCACGACCCAAGTCTGATGAGCCAACTGGCCAATAACTCCATTTTGGTCCTTCAACCACGGACCAAAATGCTTAAGCGAGAGTTAACGTAGTACACTCATCAGGCCCATATAAGCCAATCATACACATTGCCCACTTCCGATATGGGACTAATGAGATGTTACAATTGAGCCACACCGACTTGTTGTCAAAGTCATGTCGGACCTGACCTAAGTCAGATCTAGTCTACCTCAATCAAGGGATCCAACCTATGTCAAATTTGGTCCAAGCCAATCTAGAGCTTGCCTTGGATCCAACTGACTGGTTTGGGTCCAAAACCAACCTTGAACCGAATCCAACAATCATCCTAAATATTTTTTTTTTGTCAAAAAATATAATTTATTACAGAAAGATATGAATATCAGTTAATATGGTTTGAAGACAAAAATCTTTAAATATGATATTTACTAACTTTTGTGTCATCATACAAAATTTCAAAAATCTTTCATTAAGATTAACAATGTAATCTAATACAATACAAGAAGATATGAATATTGTTAATATGGTTTTAAAACATTAACATCACAAGATATGGTTTATTAATTTTTATATCATGATACAAAATTTTACATCAATTAAATTAACATTAACAATTCTATATTGAAAATATAAAATTAATGAATATTAAAATTTTATGGAATATTAATCAACTAAAACATCAATCAAGTATTTCAAAACTTAAAAACTAAAAGAAAAATGTGGAGGACTTGCTTCTTCTGATAATGACTTCCACCTTCTCCTGCTTCATAATTCTCCCCTGCAGTCAGTCCCAAACTAAAGACGAAAAGGGAGGGTGAGATGAGGGAGAATGCTAAATAGTATGAGAAGATCTATTTCATATTAGTTTTAATTTTAAATATAGATTGAACAAATTTATTTGTATTAGAACTACGAAACAAAAAATGATTGATGGAATGACTTCCATATCAAGGTATAAATCCAAATAAGAAGTAAATAATAATTTGTGAGGTGTGTGTCAAATATAGTTTTTCGAGTTAGTGACAGAAAAACAAAAGGGTATTACAACAATGATATAATACCATTTGGATTTCATTATATGCATTGCACTTCCAACAAGATTTGTTTCTTTCTCGTTGGCATCCCAAGGACTTCGAGTCTAATGGCAGTTGATATAGTGCTTAATACAACGAGGAAAAACTAGAAGCTGATCTAAGGATCATTGCCAACCCTCACTGCACTTGGCTGAACCATCTGCAAATAGTTACGCCATCCACATTTCTTGGACCAAATAATGAGACTGGATCTTCAAGGATAGATTAGAACCATCATTGACACAATACTAACAATGACAGTGGAGCATGTGCCACTTTTCTGAAAGCTTTATTTTGACCGTTAGACAGTTCAAAATAGTTAGAAGTCTACTAAATTTTATAATCTATGATTACCTGTAAAAAATCTTCCATATCATACTCATTCTGTTTGTCAAGAACAATTCCTCACTGCAAGGAATAGTATCTTTAAGATATTGGAGATTGTACAACAGAAAAGAATAATGGTAGACAAGATCTTTAAGACACTGATTGTAAGTGAACTTCAGATTGAGACTGAACGGTCTCTATTGTTTCCAGTGATCCAGATAGGGTTCAGCTGAAGCTCAAAATGTATTGGTTCATAAAGGGTATCACCTTGAGGCTAACATCATGAGAGAGCAGTGTTCACAGCAATGGGCTCATTCATATTAGCCTCTGAAAGTAGATTATGCATGCTGGTCTGCATAAAATTAATCAGCCTTTACAGGCCATAGCTTTTTTGTTTTACCTGTAATCTGTCATTCTGTCTTATCCTTGTCATAGTGTGTTTGGAGAAGCATTTTGGGCTCCATAATTATATACTGATACCTCACGAGCAATCATAGCATACAAGGGCCACACAATCAAAGTTACAGCCCCACTCCAGTAAGCAGAAAATATTGGCTGTTCATAAGTGCTGTTTGAGAGTTTGACCATTTCTAAAGCATGGAACTATATTTTTTTTCTTCAACACAATTTATGCCAGCATATACCTGAATGCTGACATGAATCCTTTGTTTTCAAGATGAGATGCGTCAAAAGCCATTCCTTTTGCTCCTCCTACCCAAGGAAATCAAAGAATTGAACTCCAAGCATATTTTTTCATGCTTAAAAATTAAAATGTAAAATTTCACTTGTTGATGGAGATCTGCCAGGGACTTACACAACTTAATTTGTTATACTGGTTTATTTGGGAAGCTGATGATGCTTAATCTAATTTTCTGTACTTCCTCAACAAAGGGATCTTTTGAACTCTAAGCCATTGCCGTCGAAACCGATGTAGTAGCCACTTTATTCTGATCCGATAGTGGAATTTCTTGATTTTGTTAGTTATGATTGTATACCTCTTTTTGAACATCTTTGATCTTGAGAAATTCATCAATTTCTTAACATTTTTGTGACCACCTGCATTGATGCACATAAGCAACGTTAAGAATGAGCTAAAAGGAATAACTATGATTACTTGGTCTTGTTTCATATGACTAGCAGAGAATTAACTTATGCTATTGTTGCCAATAACCAGTGGTGGTCTTCCATGTGTAGCGTAATACATGTTCTGCAAGAAGGTTTGTTGTAATAGTAATTATCTACACTAGATCCATTATCTCAAATAATGCATATGTGTTGTAGAATGTGCATAAAAATGTAGTCCCTAATCTTATATCAAACTAGCTAGCTGATAATTGTGTACTAGTCCACATTATATAAGATTCTTTGATGAACCAAATTACTGACTTTAAAAAATCATAAATGGAAGTATCCAAGTTTATGATTACCGATTTGATGTTTTTTGACATCTTCATCTCCTCTGATTCTTGCACTTCTTATTACCTGCAATTAGTAAGTATACAATTTAGCGTTGCACTGTCAGTAACTAGCCACTGCAAGTACTGGACGTGAGTTTCTGCATCTTGTAGGTTATTAGATGGTCATATTTATAAAATATTGAAATGTAGCATGAACCTAACACAAATATTCATGATAAGTGATCCTAACATGAATACTCATACTGCTAGTCATCAAATTTTTTACTGCATGACATACAACTTAAAACATTTAGTTTTTTTCCTAGTAGATGTTGTAGAGCATAGGATCAGGGGATATTATTCGACTAACATTCAGTAATTTTGGATGCCAATTACCATCAAGATGGATCAGTCCCAAGTAGTGCTCACCCAGGATCTGAACTCAATCAAAGTGATGGTCAGGGTATTGAATATATACCACATCATTGAATAACTATCACAAATTTAGAAGTTTGTTCAAATCAAAGTTATTTTATGCCATTTAAATTTAAATTTTTTAGCTAATTTGGTGGGTTTTTTTTTTTAATGAATGGGAGGAAATGGTGATCAAATGTGGGAAAATATTGCAAAAATCAACGATATGAACACAAATGGGCATGAATAGTAGTCTAGTAAGGATATGACAATAAACACATGAACTATCAAGTTACTTCTTGCTAATAGTATTTCTTTCTTTAAGAAGTGTTTTCATGATAGCAGGATATCAACCTCAGTTAAGCTTTCCTGACGCTGCCTCATCTTTCTTTGGATAAAGCCTCTGGTGCACTGCTGAAATGTTGTATCAGATTCTTGATCTAGGATCTGCCAATGGAACTAGATTTTCTTGCAATCACTCACCTTTACATGATACTTTACATAGGAAACGAAAGTCAGTAAATTCCAGACAGTATTGTCTGCCTTTGTACCTCTGATGTGTTGTGAGAAAATTTCTGCAAAATCCCCAGATAGACAATGTGTTATACCAACAGGTTATTAAACATTAAGTCTCATAAAAAAAACCATGGTTGTTTCTTCAAGCAACAAATACTTATATAACTTGTTATTACTGAATTCCCCTGATGGTACGTGAACATATAATGTTTAGCATACTGTAACTAGAACAGAATGCTGCAGATTTGGAAACCCTTGTCCGCCAGATGCAAGTATCATTCATCAGCATGAGTTACACCATTTTTCTTACAGAAGGGCAGAAATGAACAAAAACGCTTTATACCTAGAGATACAAATCCTCCATTTGTTGTCAGATATTGGAATGGCTCTCCTCTCAACTCCAGAGGAGGGATTGGTGACCAGGTGCAACGTGGTGCTTTGTAGTGTGCTTCTAAATTGCTAACATCTACTAGTTCCTGCAATCCAGTTCCTCTACTTTCAGAATGACAAACATAGGTAAAGATAGGTTGTTGTCGGCATCATCTTGCTATGTCAGCAGCCTACCTGAAAGAATGATGTTGCCAGAATTACATCCGTATCATCTTTGAAGCGCATGGGATATATCACGGTTGTCTTCTCCAGCTGCATTATAAAGATGATGTTTTCGTTGTGACAACAGAGTGGCCTCGTGAAAAACACAGAAAATGGAAGCCAAAGAAATTGTTAACGGAAATTTTGTATGCGAAATGGTCATTCACTGAGTGGTTTCTCATTTTCTGAATCATGACATTGATCTATTGATACCTTTTCAATTGGCATGCTTAAGTTTATGTGTTACTGTGTAAAAAGTCGAATCGTCTTGAAGTTTACGGAAATTTCATGCAAACATGGTAATGTTCTTGAAGTACCATTTTGATGACAAAGAAGGGCTCTTTCAGCTGATGGACAATCTTGATTGGGTTGCACATGCCATTGCCCATGTACCTGGGTTCAAGGTTCCACAACATATCCTTCATTTGTGAACTCAGTATGACTGCGTGTAATGAGGAGATCTCGCTGATAGCCTTCATCCGATCTTCTGAAATAGTCTGGATGTCAGTTTCTATCGGGATGTCAGAATTTGTATATTAAGAAAAGCTTTGAAAGGTGAAGCAGATTGTTTCATCTACATTGATCTAAATCCTCACTGTCAAGGATAGGACCGAGCATTAAGAATTCTCCAGCTGCTGTTGTTTTGTGTTTATTGTTTATACAGAGGACAGGAGAATTCCATACCTTTTCTCTGTGGAAGTGCCGCAAAGTCGATTCTGAGAGTAAGCATATAACCTTGCTTCGAAGGTTCCACTACTTCTGCAGAATCAAGATATACCCTTTTGACATCTAGTAGGGCACAGTCAGGTAGACAATCTGAAGAGAACTCTGGAGAAAGTGGTGGCATCCATGTGGACAAGTTAACAATTTGTGGACTTGATGCCGATGCCTAGTCACAGCTATTGACAGTGTCAAAACCAGGATAAAAGAACGGCGTATGCTTACTATGCTAAGGCTACAAGAATCAGAATTCCATTGCAGTGTTTGATGTTGTGTGGGATCAAGAAAACATGATCCCGCAAACCAATTATATGCAGAGTGGCAAAAGCACCTGGATATTGTATCGAACTGAGCCATATTCATATAGGTTATGATCGAAGTCTGTTAAGCTTTCACCACTAGCAAGAAAGAAGATAAAAGAGGATGTAAGTGACCAAAGCAGTTCGAAGCTGAACATGCATGTTTACTCGATTAGAGTCTGCTTGAATGAAGAGAAGCTCCATGAAGGTGGGACTAGGTTTCAGAAAAGCCATACCTCTGCAACTTGTTCAGGATTTCCACCAGTGCAGGTGACACCCTGTTGAAGAATGCCATATCTGTGGGTTGAAAGTCATGAAGAGAGTATATGATGGTATATATGTGGATGAATGGTCCTTGTTGCTTTGCATGCAAGCCTTAATTTCAAGAACAAGCTGATGAAAAGGCAGGTGAGAGCAACTCCTTTCCAATGATGTGTTGTCTCTTTGAAGCAAACGAATTCTCATGCTAACAACCATTTATTGCCTTGATTACAGAGCACTCTACAATGATATGCTCCATCTACTAGTTTTTGGTACTGGGAAAAACGACCCTTCAACTACGAAATCAGGTGGTGTGACTGCTGATAGACTTCGATTTATGTTGCAGATGTGGAGATTTGGTCAACAAGATTCTTAGGTCCACCCAACTCAACTTCATTAGAAGACAGAGAGGGCAAGTTGAAGCTTAAAGCTCAAGTTATCGTCTGCTGTGGTTGCTGCAATAATGGTGGGACCGAATCGAATGCTCATTGTTGAGCTCATCATGTAAAATTATGAGAAGAGCAGGGTTTTCTCTTTCTTATGCTTATTTTTTCTTTCTTATGCTAACCTCAAATATCTCTGGAAAGAGAGTAGAGTCGTGACAGAGAAGCTGGCGGCTACCTGTAGATTTCAAGAGAAGCCTCGAGCAACATGCTTACTCGAGTCCCTTAGATCGAATCAAATGCACAGGTCCTCCTCTATTTGTTCCGTCACAAGTTTGTCTATTCGAAAACTTGTTCTTTTCATCTACATAAGAACCTTTCAGCTTTAATGTAGTCAAAGAATTATCCTACTGTAAGCCTTGTATGTTCTCTCTCTCTCTCTCTCTCTCAGAATATTCATTGTAAATTTAGAATCTATTACTGGCTCCAACTTGTCGTCTCTGGATCATATACACAACCCTCCAGCTTCGTAAATCACAACTAGAGACAACTTTTCCAATGATGACATGCATCATCAAATGACGTTGCTGGTAAACGAGTGTTTGTTTGCCATCGAAGGTTATATATTTCTCAAGACTACCAACTGCAGCTCATGTAATGTCTGCTAAAACATAGATTCTTACCAGTCGGTCGCCGCCATGATGTGTTTCGATTGCACTCAGAAGCCCATCGAACAATAAAAAGGAAAGATGATCTCCGCAGCAGATGGATGCAATACCTGTAAATTTCACTTGAAACCAACTAAATCCAAAACCCTGAACTCAACGAGGCATCAAGTCCCGGTGCCCAAACCATTAGCATCCATCACAAAGCCCTTGTGCACTACTAGAACAATCCGAATCCGATGCAGCCATGCTGAACTCCATACTAGAACAATCTGAATCCGATCAGCTACTGAAGCCACAACGATGAGTGACACACCCCCCCTCCCAACCTACAATCCCTGGATCGGTCTGGTCAACAGTTACAATAAGCTTCAACTTCTTTTTCGGACCTCTGGATTTTTACAACATGAAAGAATGTGTCGGCAGAAACCGTCGGCGTTGCACCCCCCCCCACCAGACGCTGAAAATTCTGGGCAGAGATCACCGGAGGAGCAAAAGAAGCAGCTGCGTCCGCATGATCTTCTCCTCTCTAGCGGTCGAGTTCGACCCATTCGTAGCGGCCCGGGAGTGGGAGGTCATTCACGGGATCAAAGTTGTACCTGGAAACAAGGCGTAGCCAGCATGGTAAGAAACAGGTACGAGATATGCTCCCGAGTTTTGGGACTATCGTCTGCGACAGACATGCTCATGGAACTCATTAGCACATTCTTTTCCTAATTGAAAACCAAAGCATAGATGTTTTACTAAGCCAACAAAAGAAAAGCACTCCAAGAATCGTGTACTTTTCTATGAACGCTTGCTGCTGGAGTTTCTCTAGCCCCACAAAAAACTCTTCCATTTCGTGACCGGTAGGGATGTTCTGAAGCACCAGATTCTGCATTCTCTGGTTACCAACAATTGAGTTGCTAGATCTTGTCGTAGAACCTGGAGTTGCCATTGTTTCCGAGTCCCATGTCAAACTGCAAGGTGTTGTCTCCCTGATATGGCAGCAACCGACTGATAGCATTAGAACCATAGCATTCATTCTCAAGGAACTAAATATTAATTTTATTTAAAGATCTAAGTGCCAAGATACTTGAGAATGAATGAACAGGAAAAGCATTAACAAAAAGAGTCCTAACTTCAATATACTTGTGTCATGGCCAAAAGCCCCACAAATCAGGACCAATCTTTCAAAACATAAGCATGCACCAGAGGACACACTTTCTACTCCCAAGAACAACACAAATTGAACAATGTCTTCCTGCATCCATCCAGCCACAAGGCAGGAAAGGTAGCAAAAGAACCACAGTGGCCTTCCAAGTCATACACAGGTCAGATCATAAGATAAATGTGCAAAATCTACAGGGATTCTAGAGATTCCACATGAACCCACATAAAAATATAGGCCCAGCATATACTGGCCAGCCCCCTGACATATGATACAGTCAAGTGTTCAGGACACCTATGTTTGACAGGAAGACACATGTCCCTTAATATTCAAGTTTACTTCCACGCATGCCTGGAGGGGCCATTTACTGACAAACCACTTCAAAACAAAAGCAGCAACTTGCAACACAGGCAAGTAATTTAAGATGCTGACCTGATCGCAAGATTGTCATCCTCTAGGATCAATTTTGTCAAGTGATCTGAAGGCAACCTCAGCATTAATTGAGATATCTCAACCATCACCTTTACTTTTTCTCACGAAATTGTTCTCCACTTTCTTTTACCATCAACAACCACAGAATCAGCAGGGATCAAATCAACTTTAATACCAACACTAATCCTCTCTCTCTCTCTCTCTCTCTCTCTCTCTCTCTCTCTCAACTCAAAAAGGAAACAAAGGAAAAAAAAAAAAGCATGGTATGCTACTTTGTAATTCACAACTCAGTATAACCATTTAAAAACATAAATGTCCAACAGGTCCCATCATACTTCAGACACTAAATATATATTTTTTTTGGGTGGAAAAAACAGCACCCAAGATTTTGGATAGCTTGTGGGGAGACATGATAAATAGTGTATTGGGCCAGGGTAGGTGAATGCTCAGGAACTGTTGGTACTTAGCAGCCTAAAACACCTTATAAGTACCAAGGAAGCAAAAACGACATTATGAAGGCCATGATTTCAGGCTATGTCATATATGGATATCCTCTATCAGTCATATATTGTCATCGAGGAGATATAACATTACTAAATGCTTAAAGAGGAGTAAGAAATTGACTGAAAAGAAGATAAATGATGGCTAGTCTTGCAGTTCATATCTCAGAAACGAACCATAAAAATCAAATTACAAGTTCACTAGGAGAAGCAGAAGCAAGTAAAATCAAGAAATCCGGTAGAATTAGATACTCTCATGACAAGAAAATTTCAGGACTATCTTCTGCTGATGAGACTAAAAATCTATTAAGAAAAAACCTATAAAATTGCAAAGACAAAGACATGGAAACCAAGTAAATACGTTTCCAAAGTTTCAATTGAGCTTAAAATATGTGGGAGACTCTGAAGTAATAATGGTCTATAAAACTTTAAGAAAATACTCTCTAAAGCTTAAATTAATATGAAATAAAAATTTGGAGGTAGCACCCACTGAGAAAGAAGAACAAAAGCAAAGAATGATACAGTTTTATGTTGCAAACCTGAAGACACAAGAAACTACACAAGGCACTCGAAAATTACGGTTCATGTTAACCTGTGTTTCGGCAAAAAGACTCTCTTTTCGTCGGTGCTAAAAGAGAAAAGCCCGATCTTTCAAGAAAAAAGAACACAAAGAAGGACGTTCTTGAGGAGAAGAAAAGAAACGACTTTGGCAAAGAACTGAAAACAGCTGTTTCATCATCTCCAAGTCATCGAGATTCAACAAGAAGCACAGTTTGGGGTAAAGATTCCAGCAAGAACCCACCTTTCTCTCGATTCGGCCTCGAGAACGTTCTCACAGAGCGACACCTCCCCGCCCTTCTCATAACACCTCCTCGTCCCCGAATTCGACGTCGGAGAACGGCTCACCTTCTGGGAGCTAAGCCTAGGGTTACGGCTGGAATCGGGGGTATCCTTGGGTGGGGCCTTCGTCTTGGATGCCGGAGCCGGCGGCAGAGGCTTCTCGAGGCGGCGGCTGCGGAGCTCGAGGTAGGCGAGGGAGGAGTCCTGCCCGGCTGCGAGGGCCCGGGCGCGGGTGCGGACGCCGAGCGAGGGCTGGTGGGCGGCGACCTCCATGACCGCCACCTCGCCGGAGAGTTTGGCTTTCCTCATATATTTCCCCATCATATCCTCCTCCTTTACTCTATATCCCCTCACTCCACAAAAGAGAGAGAGAAAGAGAGGGAAGGAATGGAAGCGGGAGAAAGAAAATGAAATGGAAGGTTTGGGCAAGGTATAGCAGCGGTGGGAGAAAGGGAGTGAGAAGGAAGAGGAAAGCTCGGTGTTTGGTTGTATATAGAAACGATGGGAGTGGTCTCTGCGTGTATTTTTGGTGAAATCATGACGGAGAAATGGCCTAATTTATTGGGTTGCTTTTTTTTTTTTTTTTTGATACTGTGTAATTGTAGAGAGTATTTTAATCTGATAGGGTAATTTATTTAGAATAATTAAAAATTATCACATAGAGCTTTTTCTGTAAATTTCATATTTACTTACTTATTCTAATCATTTTTTTTCTTTTTCAAAATTCTCTAAAATAATTATAACTTAATTCGATTTCAAAATTTTTGATAGCATTCATATTCAAATATAAATATTTGGATTCATATTTAAATCCACTAAAATAATATAATATAACAAAAAGAATATATACATATTTATCTATTCATAAAAAAAGATAAATCAGCAAATATAGTACTAATTATAAAATTAATCACTGAAGTCGAATTAGAATTTGTTAATTTGAGGTAAATTCGAATGCATGATTGATATTTTACTTTGATCATCTTCTCCATCGTTCAAAGGAAGAGCTTTGCATATTGATGTGGCGCCAACTCGACTGCACAGAGAGCCCAAAAAAGAAATTATTTTATTGTGCAAAAGACCTGAAAACAATTCCCGATTCCAGTCAAAGAAGCGTTGACTTTTTTATTTCGAATTCAGAAAATTATGGAGAGTCCAATGTGACGAAGTCAGTAGAAAAGATAAATAATATTTGTATTCACAAGTAAATATGCGTAGGTTTAGATAGAAGATAAACCGAGTGGAAATTGTATAAAATTATATGAGTATCAGTTTTAATTATATTATTTTTAAATAAATTTGAGTATGATAATTCATAAAATTAGTACTAAATTAGTCTTGTCGTTGTTGAAGTTGTCATTAGTACTAAATTAGTACTAAATGATTCAGAAAAGCTTCATTTCTTTTGACTTCCGTATGGTTCAAAATTCAAATATTATACACTATAAAAGAAAAAAATATATTTTATCGTTCTCTTTTTGAATAAATCGAATTCAAAAAGTAAGTTTCAATGGCTTCATTCTTTTTTTATTAATTTTATAAGTTAAACAAATTAATTATAAATTAGCTTTTATAATTAACTATCTTTAGCATTGAGATTCTTATATTTTTAAATGTTACGTTGAGATCTCTGTACTTATGAAAGTGAAATAATTCACTTCGTTCTTCTAATAAAATTTATTTTTAATCTTATAAAATTATCTTTTTAATCCTTATATAGAAACCTTAATGTTTTACTTTTATAAATATAAAAATTAATATACTAAAGATAATTAATTATATGAGATAATATATTATTAGTCTCAATTAAAATGAAAAACTCAGACTTAATGAATATGATCTTTCTCTTACTCACTGCCACCAATAGAATTTAAACTCAAAATAGAAATCTTGATTCTCTATGGATCAAACACAAGCTTCTTTGCTTCATCAAACAAAGGAAACAGAGGAACTATCCTAAAATTTATTCTGCCAACAAAGAACATGGCTCCAAGATATCGAAAGAGATTATCTAAAACAAAATCTTAATAGATAGAAGAGAATAATTTTTTTATTGTGTAAGCAGCACATCCCTCCTTTTATTATAAGAAATGATCCATAGCCATTTGGAAATCAAACGACAATAATGTATTGTAACTTTGATTAAGATTAAACAAAAAAATGAATTAAAGTAAAAGTCACAATGATAACACCGCAGATAAACAAATAAGGAAAAAAAAAATAAATTTAATATAAATTTTGAGATTTCTTTCTTTGAAATAAATAAACAAATCAACCAGTTTAATTCATAAAGATGGTGACTTCATGAGATTAAATTATATTTTCGTCATTTAATTTTACACCAATAGATAAATAAATGAGCCAAATAAGAGCTATATATATGTATATATATAAAGCGGGATGCTTCCCGCCAAATCCGGAAGGCGCGTCTTCGGAGCTTCCCGCCAAAAAAAAAAAAGATTCCCTCGCCGAGACGACCCACGTGGCAAAACCTCGCCCGACAAACCCGCCCGCAATTGGAGTCGTCCCCACGCGTGACGACGGAATCCGCCCACTCGGTGACTGTTCGCCTTCGACGGGAAGTGGGATTAGCAACGACTCGCGGCACGAAACCCCTTCGCGGAACCTCCTCCAAAATTCCATTTCCTCGGCCGCTGCGCCACCGTCCGTACCGCGCTTCCGGCGCCACTCCCCCTCGCCGAGGATTTCCCAACAGATCGGCGGTCTTACATACGTATGCCTCTGGAATCTCTCTTCGTATCGCGTCCTGCACGATTTTATGCACTTGTTTCTCGCTGGCAAAATCGTCGTATCACCGCCCTACATTGACATCTAAATTGTCCTCACTCCCCCTACTTATATCATGTCGTCTGTGTCAGTGAGTGGTCATTACAGTCTTCTTCCGCTTCAGAGTTATTTTTCTTATTTGTTTCTTGACCAAAGTCGTCGCTCTAAATATAGTCAAAAGGTTTCATGATTGATAGAGGCCATGGTAACTGAAGAAATCTCGATTTGCGTTACGAGGTGTTCTTGAAAAGTTACCATGTATGTTTCTTTTGTTCTTTACATTTTCTTGGCCAGTCAATGAAGATATCTAACATAAATCTGTCACCTACAATCTTAACTCATAGATCTTTGGGCATCGACGCCGAGAAAGCCAAAAAGGTTTCCTTCACTTTCGGACGAGCTGCTCAAGTCAAAAGGCATGATATATGAGAATCCAAATCTTACAGCATCCCTTGGCATTAGGGTTCTCTCTGGAGGAAAAAGAAGACTTTCTTTAGCTCCACACGTTGTCCCTTCTATTCATGCTTCACTTCTGACAAAAAATATGCTGGCCAGCCCTACTTGTGATCATTGCAGCATAGCTTCATGTGAACATTGAGATCTAAGGCATCCATCATTAGGAAAGCTCTGCGAAAAAGCACTCCTTTTTCTGCAGTGCATGCAAGCTCATCTTTTCCTTCCCACCATTGCTACGGACAAGAATTTTGCAGGAAGGAATCGTCTTTATCCAGTCGAGAGAAGGACATCATTGGATTAAGATCGAGCCTCCCTTTACTTGATGTGGCCACTGTGACCTTTGGTTCTCAAGTTTTGCTCTCTCTGTTTCGAATCGATGGTCTCATGCATTCGGTACGAGACTGCCATTATTTCAACCAAAAGCATTAGGGTTTGGGTTCCCATGCCAACTCTCTTTTCCTTTATATCCAATCCGATGCGGTACCTGCAGATCTTCTTCCCCAGATTCAAACGTTTCATCACTTCATGCAAGCATTCGCTGAACTGTTTACCTGCCAACTGTTTCTCCAGCTATCACAAATTCCATGTCCAACAAAGGAATCTCCAAGAGAACACCGTCCAAAGGTCATCATCATCTGAGGGGTTAGCAATCTGGTCCCTGAGACGAACAACGGTTCACGCGAGCTGTGCTGTGGGAGACATAGAAGACATGTTTGTGTGGGGGTTCTTCGTTAGCATGCATCTTCTGTGTGAGAGCAAAAGCGTAGCCCACTGTTTACGGGTTATGCTGATTCCCACCATCATCTTCTAAGAGAGAAAGGCAGTGATTTTGATGGTTCGATGCCATGTTCGTCGAACAGCTTTGGATCTGCATGCATGGAAAGAATCTTTCATGGAACTCAAATCTAGAAGGACGTCCCAAAACCAACTCTCTTCTTTCGGACAATAATACACACACACGCATACATGTGCATATATATCCACATTCATCAATGTGCTCTTAAGTTTATCCATATGTTTCTTCACCTAAAGAATCACTTGGACAAATACTTGATCAACCATCTTCGATCTTAAGAACTCTTCATTCTAAACGCTTACTAACAATGAAGATGGAACCCTGGATCAGAAGGAAACATCTTCTTTTAGAAGGACTACCATGCTGAAACACGTTATAAGAAATAGAAATCGACCTGAGTCCTGTGTACGATACAGGATTTAGTAAGGGGTGGTGAGAAAAGATTAATGTCATCGATCCCAAATAAGCAGTTTCTTTTTGCATGAGAATCCTTTTCTGATTTGGTTTTTGGGGTGAAGTTTCCCATTGAATTCAATTCCACGAAACTACTTTTATGGGTTTCACTTTAAATTTTCATGTTTTATATTATCCTAAATTTGTTATATTTGTTTTCTTTGATAATTTTTCTGATTCATTTTTTATATACAATGTGTTGTCTTAAAACTTCTTCGTATTGTTAATTGAATATATGATGTTAGAAATGCTACAACTTTTGGCTTCTCATTTTAAATTAATTAAATAGATATATGCATTATATTTAATTTTTGTGTAGAAAAACCTTTTCGTGCTAAATTTCTTGCCAACAATTGTGAAGCGATCTATTAAAATAATTTGCTCTGATCTGCTTTTACTTGTTTTTATCAAATGCATAATCTTTGATATTGAAATTGAAGGTATCGAATGAAAGAAAGAAAACTTTATTGTTCTCTGAAATGAATATAGCGACTAATAAGATATTTTTTTCCCTCACCTTAGCTTAATGAAACTTTTCATTAGATTTAGTAAAAAATTAATATATCATTAATCGTACTTTTCACCTATCGCATCCGTCTCCTTTGAAATGCGTGCAACCATTCGATGGACGGTCCCTGTTTATCCGGTCCATTCGTGTCTCAAGTTCGTGGGCTTACCGACCCAGTCAACGGCCCTTTACTCGGAAGCTTTTCCCGGTGCCACCAATCACTGGCTGCCACGTTACCCACAGCAAGTCCTCAACGCACACTGTTCTTGCAAGCGAGTCAAGTACTTCAATCCTGACTGTTGGTCCTTTTCGTTTTGCTTAGGTGTCAATCATCTAAACGTCTTGTCTGACTCGAGAGGACTTGGCCTTCATCCTCGTTCCTCGTTCTCTCGGTCTCCTTCCTCGCAGGTAATCTTTTAGTCTCTCTGCTGTCCGCATGCTAAAGAACTTACTCGGCAGCTTTCCAGAGGCTTGGGAGAGGCTACAGAAGCTGTATGGTAAGCTTCTTACTCTGGCATTCATCTGATGAATCGTGTTTGTGATTGAAGTAATGGAGCAGTTGTCTGGTTTGGTTGTAGCGATCAGCTTTGAACTTATTATTCTGACACTCCATGTTGCCATCTGACACTTAATTCACTGCTTAGAACTCATAGCCGTAGTGTTTGGCAGCCCTTTCTGATTGTCTTGATGAATTCATCCGTGCTATATGCATAGTTGATCTCCTTTTTGATCTTTGATTGTCTTGTGAAGGCTTCATGGTCTTACACAGATAATTCAATGGATCTTGCAACCTCGACTATGGGTTAGGATGATCACAACCTTATTAACATTGTTCAAATTACTCTCTATGATCACAAGGTTTGATGTCGCTCATTGTGCAGGAAGCTATAGATGTGCAAAAAGCTTCGATGTGGTTCCGAACCTAAGATGCTTCCCTGCATAAAGATTCTTGATGCGGTCTCTCCCATGCTCAAATTTGGATTCTCGAATAGAATCTGTGAGATAGAAAGACACTATATTCCACCTCGATAACCATATCCGCCTTTACCTTTTATAAAAGGTCATTCCTTAACCGCTTGCGCTGCGGTCAAGCAAATATTCGTCGTATTCGCCTTTACCTTTTATAACTGATCTTTCCTTGATCGCTTGCGGTGCGGTCAAAGAAATATTATTGGACTGTCCATGGTTGGCTTTTGTGGTTTTACGATGATGTGTCGAACTGGAAAGGAAGACCAATATTCCCCGTCTCACTCTCTAATGCACTCATGTGTTGATATGCGGTTCCCATGCTTCACTTCACTCCTGAAGCTTCGTGATGGTGGAAATGTAGCTCCACCTGCGGTGAAACCTGCTACAGAAAGGACCTCTGGTGATAGATCGCTTCGGTGAACCTCACAGCAAAGTGCATGCAGGTAGAGATCCGCTATCTTGGCAACCAGGACGACACGCGCATGCAAGCAAGGCTGCAGCCATGGCGACAAGAAGAGTGTTGAAGGCAGACGTGAACTGCTTTACACATTTAGCTACGATGCATGTCGACATTTTACCATGAGATTTCTTTAACTCCCAATATTTACTAACAGCCTTGATGCTGTTCTCTCTTTTCTTGATGATCGTAGCTAGAGACTCTGATGCCTTGTCTTGGATTACCGCTTAGAGACATTGATTCCAGAAACTCGTGCTGTTCGAAACTGATCATTCAATGTATGGAGAGCTCGTATACGTTTAACATGTTATGCTTGAACGCACACCTCCCTTCTGAATCATGAGAACGGAGTACACAACTGCTCTGAACGAAAATACACACTATTCATGAGAACACTGCACAGCACAACTCGTACATCTTCCATTCTAATGTCACGTCTCTGCAAGAGCTATACAAAAAGAGAGAAAATTTTCCCTAAAAAGACACAAAGTTCTCTCCCGAGCTATATTTAATTAGTTTCACATGCTACTTAATGTCAGAATAAGAGCATCCAGCATCTTCTAAGGCAATCAAATGGAAACAAAATGCCTACTCGACGTCTGTAAGTTCTGATAATGTAACCTATAAACAGCCAGGAAATTAAGGGGGACTTCTAGAGATCTAACTAGCGAAACTACATAGTGCATAACAGCTCAAGAGCCAAAAACATGTTCACTTGAAAGAGGGAAAACAAGTCCAATTTATCGACACAATAGCTGATATATGAGAAAGTCTAACAAAGTCTCACTTCTTTTCTTAGCTGATATATCAATATAATCCCTGCGAGAAAATATAAACATGCACCCGAAAATTCTCATAGAATTGTTCTTATCATACTCATAAAAGCTTGAGAGCAAACACGAGCCGCATGCACGAAAGCAAACGCACAGCAACATATGGTTCATTGTCTTAAGCACGGATGCTACTACCGAAGTAGGAGCAGAAGCACGAAGAGAATAACATTTCGATCCTCGTAAAAAGCACGCCATTTAAAATAAGCAACAGCAGAGGAGAGAGAGGGTTAGAAAGAAAAACCAGTCCTTGCATTTAAACGGGAAATGCAGCAGCATTCAGCTACGTCCAAAGCTGTTACAAGAAAGCAGAGATTAAAGAAACATAACAAATGGCGATAAAGATGATACGAAAGCTTCGACAAGTTTTTTCTCGTAAGTCACTCATCGTTGGTGTCACCCACCAGCTCGCGCCACTGCAGCGAAACGAGATGTAGTAGTAGCAGTGCATGGGTTTCATCGAACCTTCGATCGATGATCTCCACGTGTCCTCCCGTCATCGCCGCGACACTGCTGCCGTCGTCACATCTGGAGCCACCGAGCCAGTTGAGTGGGGTTGACCACGCCTGGTATATGGGCCCCGCCCCGCATCAGCAAATACGAGACCTCTGCGTAGGTCCCCGCCGGCTCAGCCGAGCCTGGCTCAAGAGGCCTTTTCCCCGGGTCGGCCCGGCCCGGTCCCAACTTCTTCCCTAAGAGGGTTCCCTTGGTGAGGAACTCGTGCGCCAAGTAGCCGGCCAGGAGCAGGTTGCCCTCCTTAGCCGTCGGCGAGCGTGCCGAGGCCGGTTCCTTAGCCGGCTCGGCCTTGCTCGCGTGATGGGCACGGGGTAGGTCGGGCGGGCTTTCCCGGTCCTTCCGCTTCCTTGACGCGCCAAGTGTCTCCGCGAGACGGGCGTGGCTCGACATCGAAACCCCTCCGATTCTCGCCACGTCAGCACACCGAAAGAGGAGATGCAACCCCCCAAGTGGCGTTATAAATCAGAGAGAGAGAGAGAGAGAGAAAAAGATTGGACGGAATAAAAAAAAGGACCACAGTTTCAATTAAATTGACCCGACGAGGAAGAGGAGCGACACGGCAAAGGTCACGGAACGTGAAAGAAATTGGAAACGAATAAAGGAGAAGGAGAACGGAGAAGATGACCGGACTCCGTCTAATCTCGCCGTTATAACGGCGATCGCCGCCGAGTAACGGAGAGAAAGAGGAGCGATTTGAACAGCAACGAGAAACGCAAAGGGGAGGAGAGTCGGGGATTTTTAGGGGAGGAGCGGCTCGCAAGCGGAGCCATCTTATATAGGAGAGTTCATCCCGCATATGCCCCGAACCTGGACGCAAACTACCAAATTGCCAGACGGTACCCTTGAAATGACCGATGTGCCACCTCTTCATCATATTAATTATTTTCCCCTCTATCCCACTACGATCGGATCATCGACTGTTTGACCCACCGATAAGTTTAGCGTTTACTTGCCACGGTGGAGGCCCCCTGCCCCGCTGTATTGTGTTGAACAGGTGCCAGATGAGGATATTCCGAAATGTAAGGGGCGGCTTAGCGCCTCAAAATAATTCAACTGACCACGACAAAGACGTGTTATCGACTCAGATCCGTTTCCGACCCCACCCGGTATCCAATAAAACATTTATACTCTCATTCATATATTGTTTATTACATATGTAATAGTTATTTATAATTGCCGGAGATCTTTTGTTGGAATAGAAGATGCAAGGACGAGGCACTGCCTGTCCTGATCCCGTCTCTAATCTCCGTATAATCCGACCCGATTCGAATCGCGTCAAGCAGGTTATCGGAACCATCAATACTTGCCTTTTGTATACATATACCAAGACGGATGGATGAATCGATTTCCGGGGCAAAAGAGTCATTCTAAATGGAAGGAGGGTTTGTACGTGTGGTGCCGGACAGAGGGGGGATCTTGGAGGCCTGATGCGGGTGCAACGTACCGCTATTGTTATCCGCCGCGAGATCGACGCCCGATATTTTCCCACGTGGCGGACAAGGACCACGATTCAAGGGGCACGATTGCCGATGCGGGGATAGTACACTGTTCAAGCTGGTACATGATTAGCATCGGCGCGACGCCCCCACACTTGGACGGAATTGACGGAAGTGCCATCAGGGCAGTTAGACCGGCGTCGTACCGATCAATAATTCATTAACTAGATACTTTCTCCTACCGATTTTTCGACTTACCCACCCAGTCACCATCGTCGTCACTGGACTCGACGGCCGCCCCACACGCCGGCTGGCCCCCAGAGGTCAAGTAAGTCGAAGGGTGAATTCTGCGAGATGTACGGAAAGCGTGGCTCTTGATAGTAAATCCCAAGCGGGTGCGAGCGTCCATCAAGGTTGTCGAGGACCCCACCAGATGCTCTGTTCGATCTACCCGTTAACAAGTGGAGGATTAGATTTGACCGTTAAGTGAATCATACGGTGCCAAAGTCTGCACTAGTCTCTTTCCTATTCGCATGGAGAATTCGACAATCCGATAACCCGTTAATGGATGACTAAGCTGTCATGATTTGTGGTGATGGTTGATGTGATGAAACCCACAGCAGATCGAGAGTGAATTAGATCCGTTCAAAATGAGAGGATATCTTAGGTGAACCCCTCAGATAAATGGGTTCGGGTCGGGCCGAAACGAACACTTTAACGGAGCCCCAACCGGTCCAAGCTGCTGCGAGCGAATGTCGACTCGAAACGTCACATCGACCAAACCATTCGGTCAGGTCAAAGATATCAGGATCAAATTTAGGTCTATATATATATATATATATATATATAGACAATACGAGTCATATCGATCTAATTTGAAATTTAATCTGTCAACTGAAGACGACTCGACCCAATTCAACTGCTAGTACTATGCTTAGGTGGCTTAGACGCATGGGATGGAGAGTCGTACGCAAATGCCAATTTCGCAGTGGCTCAAAATTCGAGCGGGGAGAATTGAAAGCAGAAACCCTCAATTTCCCGCCAAGGTATCCCAAATTCCCACCATTACAAGCAGGCAGAGATCACGAGGGAAGAAGAAGAAGAAGAAGAAGAAAGGGCAACAAAAATGAAACCGAGACCGTCGGGAGTGAGGGAATTCGGCCAGACCTCTCTTCCACCATCTTTCTTCTCCAAATCTAGGTGCTGTTCTTTTCCCTTCTCAGATCTCTCCTATTTTGATTGTTTCTTCGCTGTGGTGTTCCTCTCTGATCTGGAAGATTTCTTGTGATTTGTCCCCTGCAAACGCACTTTTCCAGAGTTCCTGACGAGCATCATCCGAAAAGGTCATCCAACAAGCAGCCGGTGCCACTTTCCGAGTTCTTGAATCGAAAGCTCATCAAAACCACTGACAGATCAGTTAAGGTGTCTCATCTTCGTTACAACATATGATATTTACATGCTATTCGCATGATCGAAGAGCAGCTGTTTGAAATATTCTTCTGCTGGCAGGTGAAGCAAACCTCTTTTTCATCGATTGGTTCTGCTACCAAGGATTCATCAAGTAAAAACGATGAAGCGAGCGGTAGATTCATTCTCCATGATGTGATTTTCCGGCAGTTTATGGTCTCAGCCAAAGGAAAAGAACAATCGGGAATCACCGGAGGAGGCGAAAGTGGGGGACCTCAACTACAATCATATACCGGGGGAGGCGACAATTCAAGGAAAAGAAAGAATCCCTTTGATTCTTCAGGTTCGTAAGAATGAAACATCCATCAGCTCTCTCCAATCATATATATACCTCAAACCTTTCTTGATCCAATGAGAGATTTTTCTTGATGGCGCGTGACTTATATGATCTTTATCAATGCTTGCTAGGAAAATGTAGGCTATGCTCCGCTGTTAGCATGCAAATTTCTCTCTTACTAAGTAGACTACACTAGAATAACAAAAATCAAAGCCCTTTGTCTCAATTTAGTTGCACATCCATGCTCAAAATTCAATCAGTCAAGGTGTGTAAAAGTTACCTTCAGTTGATCTTACTCTGAAGGGTGGCAGCCCGCCAAAGTATTATGGCAAGATTAAAGATTGTTTCTTTGATTCGAACCATGATCACTCATGTCATAAACGTTATTTACAGTTGATGTTACTCTCTGCATTAAATTGTTCTTATTCGGTGCCCTAAGAGTATTTTTGCTCTTTTTTTGTCTCACTCTTCATTAGAAAACTGGCTTTAGGATCTTATATTGAGCAGCTAATTCACCTTTCACTTTGTATGGTAAACAAGAAAAAGAATTGTGCTCAAGCAATCGAGGGTCTGAATGGAGTCCATGTGAAATTGTTTGATGAGCATAGCATAGCACAGAGGATTGCAGAATTTATCACCAGCATCTATCATCATTTTGATCTTCTAGTGTCACAATAGACATGAGTTGCTCCAGTCATCGTGCCATCTTCAAGATGGTAACCATTCCACTCGTTGATAATGATAATCTGCTCTACACCATGTTGTGGTTCGTTTTGGCGTGGCTTTTCCTTACAATTGTTCATTGATTCAGAATCTGTTCTGTAAAGCTGCATCGGTAACATATATTAGCTTTCCAGGTGATGGTGAGAGGGTGACAGCTCGAAAATCTATGATTGTTCTTGGTGATGATCCAAAGCCCTGGCGAAGTAGAAGAGGGAAGACAACAGTGGAAACCACAGATAAGCCCTTCTACGATCACTGTAAGCCGTCTTAGTTTTGCTTTGCTCAAATCCTTCGCCTTGAAATCGTTCCACAATATGCTTCCGTCATAAAACTTTGAACATAAAAGCTTTGGTATGTTTCAGATGCAAATGGAAGTGGGCAGTGGGATTGCAGCAAGGAAGGAGTGGACAGTGAAGAAGTTGGCTGCAATGATTTCTGGGAAGGAATGGGTTCCACCACGTTGGGAGGTTTGGAATGGCACTGACTCAACTCTAATCTTCATATAGAGACGCTATTACGCGACGCTGGATATGATATCTGTTCGCTTCAGCTCATCTACACCACCTATGCCTTGACGACATTGATCGAGTGTAGCCGCTACTTTATTCGAAAGTGTATCTTTCACAGCATCAACAAACCAGCAGTTGCCCTGTGCTATTTGCATGTTTTCACATAGAGCCAGCCAGTAAGAGCACGAATCTATTATCTCGATACTTGTTGCCCAGGCTTGTTGGATTTGTTGTGGTTAAACCTGATTAACCATGTGTTCATTATCGACATTGTATAGCCTGATGTTACATGGGTACCTGCAGCTTGCTGCACCCACGTGATGCGTAGATGGAACCATGGCCCTTTTGACCGGTGGACATGGGGATGGAGCACCTTAGCGTAAAGCAATATATTTGTGCTCCATGCCCATGATGTGTTATGGTTATCCACAGAAATCTCTCGCAACCCTCAAGGATCATTAAAGAAAGAGCAACCACGGCAATAAAGAATAGACAGTGTCACGTGTGGCACTGTAATTAGTCGGCATCGTGGTCTATATAGAGAGATCTCGAAGACCTCTGTTTTTTGTGTGAATTAGTGTTGAAGAGAGAAAAAGGAAAGAGTAGCGCCGCAATGGATCGCTCCACTCTCGCCTTTGTTCTCCTCGCCGCCGCCATCTGCGTCCCCGCCAGCTGCCTCACCTCCGCCACCAGCTCCCCTGCCGAGTTCGTGCGCGATTCCTGCAGGGGCACGCGGTACCCCGCCCTGTGCGAGCAGAGCCTGGTGGCCTACGCGCCGGCTGTCCACCGGAGCAAGCGGGAGCTGGCCCGAGCCGCCCTGGCCGTCAGCGCCGACCGGGCCCGGTCCGCCTCCGCCTTCGTGAGCCGGATGTCTTCCGGGGGCCAGAAGAAGGTCCGGTCCCGGGAGGCCGGCGCGGTGCGGGACTGCATCGAGACTATGCACGACAGCGTCGACCAGCTCCGGCAGTCAGTGGAGGAGATGGGCCGGATGGGGCGGGCGCGTAGCCCTCGGTTCGCTTGGCACCTCAGCAACGTCCAGACCTGGGTCAGCGCTGCGCTCACAGACGAGACGACCTGCCTCGACGGCATCTCCCAGTACGCCGGCCCCGCCGTGCGGGCGGCCATCAGGAAGAAGGTGGTCGAGGTGGCTCGGGTCACCAGCAACGCCCTGGCTCTCGTGAATCAACTCGGCCCCAGGAACTGAAGCGGGGTTCGTCTTCTGGTTCGAGGTCCTCCGTCGTCGTCGCCCTTACGTTTTGAACTGTGTTGTGCTGTCCATGGACTCTTATGAATGGATGTCTCTTTTAAGTACGTATACGAGGAGAAGAGTGTAATGTAAATTAAGCTGTCAAGCGTTCTATGGATGTATAATGCCAGTCGAAGTTTTGATGTGAATGCTGTGAGCAAACATAGCTACTGCTCTGTTCATCAACGTCCAATTCATATGCTCTTCTTCTCCAAATGAACTGTTCCTCCGACCAAAACAGGAACGAAAGATTAATCTCAAGCCGGACGTCATACCCGACCTAAAAGAAGACGAACCTGCAAAGCAAAGGTTATGGAGTTGGACCAAATTACATCATGATAAAGGACGGCAGTTCGTCAACTTTCTTTGACTACACTTCACGTCTCTGATCTCTTCACGGGCTGATGGCTTCAGTTAGGCGTCCACACTGCACAAAGTCTCGTGATGGGTGAGGGATCCACTAGCAGACAGAGACACCGGATATTACGCCACTGGTTGCGATGTTTAAGACTCGCACACGCAAATCAAGGCAAATTACCTTATCATTCCAAGCTCGTCATTTCCCACCACCACCTCACTGGCAATTTTTCCCCACTGCATGACCGAGCTCCGTCACCGTTCCCAGTTGCGGTCCTGGAAAGTGTGAAGTCACGTACTATCTTCATGTGCTGATATAAAGAAAGAGCTATGATGGCTGTGTTGCGGTTGGGTCGATTCATTTAAGTCGTTTCCACTCCGATCGATGATAAATTAGGAGAGATGAAGAGAGAGAGTGTATGTGTGTGAATGGCAATGGGATGTCTTTGGAGTGCGGGAGGAAGAGATGGGTCACAGAGACAGCTGCACGTGGACGTGCAGCAGCAGCAGCAGCAAAAAGGCCGTGCTGGAGTAAGCTTTAGCAGGCGAAATTACCTTTCCCTTTTTACCTTTGATGTCTCTAAGTTTGCAACTTCAAGAAAAACATGAGATACCATTTAAGGAACCGATCGATACAATAATGTCTTTAGAGACAATCCAAACGACTTAACTCCTCCTTTTGATTTATCAAATATTAATGTTTATTAATCAATGTGATTTTAATCATGAATCATTTGAATATTTATTATTTATTTTATATTTAAAATAATTATATTTTTAAAAACGTAACAGATAAGTCTATCCCATCAAATCTAAATTAATATTTTTACGTGACATACTAACTCATAATAAATTATTAATATAATAATATATTTAATTTAATTTTTTTAAAAAAATTATTTTAGCCCTTGTGGTTTTGGTCATAGACCACTTAAACCTTTATAATTTTATTTATATATAAAATAATTTTTATATTTTAAAAAATATAATATATAAGTACTTCCTAATAAATTTGAGTTAATAGATGTTATAATTACGTGACTTGTCGACTCATAATAAATCATTAATATGATGACATATGTAATTTAAATTTAAAAATATCTATTTTGTCAAGGAAGAGAAAGTAATGAACGATGACGGATAGATAAAGATAGGAGAGATGGACCATCATGTCCTAGGCGTGACGGATGGGGGCGCAAAAGATGACAAAGTGGGAGGTGGTGGGATGAAGATGCCCATGAAGAGGAAGAGTGATCAAGAGACTATTACATGTCTAACGTCGGACTACTCAATGCACATCTACCTAAGATAGAACCGGAAGCTCCTAAGCTCATCATTAACAAAGAAGAAGCTGCGTGTATACGATGCCCTGATAGACAACAACGGCTTGGTATTATTGTTGTTGGTCACTTCCACGATGATGCTTTATCCCGCTATTGATGGTAGTATTAATTTTTAAAATTTAAATTATATATATTATTATATTGATAGTTTATTGTGAGTTATACTCTAAAGTCTATTAACTCAAACTTGATAAGAGGGGCTTATATGTTATATTTTTAAAAATATAAATGTTATTTTAAATACGAACAAAACCATAAGAGTTCAAGTGGTCCATGAGTAAAATCACATTAGCTAAAATAGATCTTCTTTTTAAACTTAAATTATACATGTTATTATATTAATAATTTATTATAAGTTAACATGTCACGTAAGTAGACTCTAACGTCTATTACCTTAGACTTAACGATAGGGGCCTTATATGCTACGTTTTAAAAAATATAATAATTATTTTAAATATGAGTAAATTATAATGACTTAAATAATATATAACCGAAACTACATGACTAAAATAGATATTAATCGAATATTAAACTATAAGAAGAATATCTACCAAATACCATTTTATATTTTAGCTGTTTCGTTAATAAATGTCATTACACAAAATACATTCCCCAGTAACATTTACAAGCTCGTAACCGTCGAGAAAATATAATAATAATAATAATAATATTTTTCTAAAAAAATGTCCCCCATCTTAGAGATAGACTCTCTATATAATGGTGCAAAGTTTCTCTAAAAAAAATTGAATGTTTGGGTACTTACTATCACTGTACAATATTGTAAATCATACATATATATATGTAGTAATTTGCTATCTTGTGCGTTGATGATAAGTACCCAAACGTTGAGATTTCTATATCTACAGTTGAGACTTTCCATGTTGATTATATGGAGGGTCTTATCTCCAAGATTGATGAGGACCTTTTCCAGAATAAATATATGTTTGTTTTTTCATAGGAACAGAGCATTTCTTCTCCCTTGCAAAGAGATCATATCAAGAGCTGTGATTTTTTTTTTCTTTTATTACACAAGTTATATTTTGGAGTATTCATCAAGAAGAGCTCGAGTCAAATCAGGTCTTCATCTCAAGTAAGCGTTGTGCCTGTGGGATCAAATCAATGTATCATCTCAAGTGTTGTACTTACCTGAGTTTTGTATTTAAAATGTTAGAACAATAAAAATAAAAAATCTTGCTTATTTCCCTAAAGATTGAAACTTGGGCTGTTTCTGTCTGCATGTCTTTTGTCTTTTGAAACTTGACGACCATACAAGACATCTTCACGTGGCAGAGATCTTCACTTGTATCTATGAATCTAAGCTTTTGCTTCTGTTGAAGTTGCACTAAAATCCAAATCCATAGCGTTATTCTTTTGCATTCAGTTCTTTATTTTACGCTGTTATAAGCTGTAATAAGGAAAAACTTTAATGTCTTAATATAAATAAAAAATCAGATTTCATATATTTTTTATGTTTTAATCAATAAGATACTTCACTACACTGTTAAGGACTAAAAAACTAGACTTTAAACTAACTAGAGAGATGAGAAGATCGCTAGAAGATCTTATCATTACATAGGCTTACATAAATTAGGATAATTAGGAGAGTTCCTTTCATTAATATTATCTCCCAAGATTTTACTTATAATCAATAAGATATTATGGATGTCGTGGATCACTACACTAGGAATCTGGACAGTGAAAAGATATATAATTATCTTCTCTTTTTTTTTTATAGGATCATCATTGTCATCGTCATAGATGAAGTAAAGATTACTAAGAAAAATGACCCTATTCAATGAACCCCATTTTTGCATCATACTTTTGCTGCAACATTGCTATCTTCAGTTAAATCTAAGGGATTTCTCACTGTAAAGAAACTAAGCAGAATGAGCTGGTAGAACATTCACTTTAATGATGACTCTGAGGGCTTTTTGTGCTGTTTGATGATGAGAAAGATGGAAGTGGGCAAGCGGCGATCCTCTTAATTACCTCCCAAAGTAGAGGACCACAGTATCACGTCGCTTAAACAGATGAGGGCAGGATTGCAGTCATCATTAGGCACACACAGAAGAGATGCAGTGGGTGAGCAGAAAGTCCCATCCTCTGTTTCTCTGCTTCGATCGATTCGAGTGGACATGAGATGCTGCTCACAGAAATATGGTTTCGACAAGCCTTTTGTTCGAATCATCATGGCATAACAGCTGAAAGCAGCGAAGGTCTATTCATTAAACCTGAAGCTGGTGCATGATGGCTGAGCTGCTGTCTGTCTCGATCTCACCTTAAAGCTCTCTGCTGCTAATCCGACAGGATAACAAGTGAGCTCTGAGATGTGATGAACTCATTACAGGTGGGGATGATTCATCTCTTTTCTCTGCACACTTGAGGTACAGTGAAATCTCTGTTTGAAGCGAATGAGTGGTCGACTGCATCCTCTTCCTTGCAAAGGGATTCTCACGGGTGAGGCTAAGAGGATAAACAGTGATTAGGTCCCTTTGATTAGGTTATCATGGATCAAAAGAACTTGGTTTCCATATTTTAGTACTCAACATAACTAAAGATTGAGCAATATTTCATCCAAAATCTCCGCATACATCAACCAAAGCAACAATGATCAATTTGGGTCATGTGAACATCAATCCAAAATAGATCGGAGAAATATTTTACCTATACCATAGAATATTTTTTTCTAATTAAATCTATTATAAAACTCATTATACTATAGTAATTATTGTTTATTTAAAATTCTTATTTTTTGTTCGAGGACTAATCAAAATATCAAACGGACCATCTCAAAAATTCATCCGATCTCGATCTTACGCAGGTCGATCATCGAGTCAGTACTTAGCTACTTTTGTTTTTACGAAAGCACTTTTTTTTTTTTTTGTGTATGTGAGCTCGAACAAAATTAAGTTGATCCATTATATTTTTTAAATTATTTTTAAATCATTTTAACATTAGAAGGACATATGAGTTCTCGATTTTCACTCTAGAATTATTCTTTTACCCTTAGAATTATTTTTTTTGGGCTCCTCTCGGAAGAGTGAAATCTTTGGTGGGCTGATACATAAGAAAAGTAGACGCAAGAGAGAACAGATTTGGGTTGGATGCCATAGTCGGAATGTTTAGTGGCATCGAATGCCAAGTGTTCACGCGCGGCCTCCAATAATAAGTGCATCGCGTTCCTCCTCTTCTTCCTATAAAATGCCGCTCTGCAACCCCCGGCTCGATCCACCCAAACCCGAAAGAAGTCGCCATGGGAAGCTTCAAGAACGCCGCCATTGCCTTTCTCGCCCCTCTCCCTTCCGTCCTCTTCTACCTCTCCTTCCTCCACCACTACCGCCACCGCTCCTCTCCCTCCCCTCCCCCTTCCGACCACCTCTGGGGCTGGTGCTTCCGCCACCCTCTCCTCCTCGCCAATGTCCTCTTTTTCGCCAACGTCGACGCCCTCTTCTGGCTTATCGGCCTCCTCCTCTCCAACCACTGGGTTACGTTCTTCACAATCGCCGTGTTCTTCGGAGGATTCCTCGCTGTTGCGGCTGCTAATGTTTCTTTGTTTGGGCTTGCAGTTGATTGATCTGTATTGGACGGTGATCCCGGTGATGCTGGTCCACTACTTCGCTAGCCACCCGCTGGCGAAAGCGGACGCTGCTAGGTCGGCGGTGGTGACCGTGTTGACTTGGGTGTGGAGCGCGAGGCTCACCCACAACTATTTCAGGAGGGAGCGGTGGCAGTGGGGGGCGAGAGAGGATTGGCGGTTCAACGAGATGAGGAAGGAGTACGGCAGACCCTGGTGGTGGATATCCTTCTTTGCTGTCTACCTCTCCCAGCAGGTGAGTCAGAAAGCCCGTTATTCCGTTTTTCTCTGTATCCTCTCAACCTGTTTGAGGAAATGCCAATGTGAATCTGTCTAATATAATTTGCTTGAACAATCACTTCTTGAAATGGTTTGATTTGAACGCAAACCACTTATTTAACTCTTTATCTTGCAAGATAATTTCACAAGTGCTCTCGCATGAGTGTTTAGCTTTTGGTGATGAAACCTTCAGTTATACTTGTTAAACAGTATATTGCAAAATGCAATCACAAAATCATCTAGAGGTTTTAGCTATCCTAGAATTTACTTGAAATGTCCATTAGAGACTGACACTAATCTCCTTCCCTGTTAGCTATACATATATATATATATATATATATGTATATATATATGTATATATATGTATATATATGTATATGTGTATGTATGTGTATGTGTATGTATATATATATGTATGTATATATATATATGTATGTATATGTATGTATATGCATATATATGTGTGTATACATATATATACATATGTATATGTATACATATGTGTACGTATATATATATGTATATATGTATTTTGATAATGAAAGCATCCTTTAGTATATTATAACTTTACTAATGGTTAGCACCAAAATAGCTAACATATCTGTGAAAAAAATAAGTTAATTGGAGAAACTACATTAACTCCAGTTTTCTTATAATAATTTTAGCTTTGGGTATATCTTGAGATCATGTCCATATTTTTTACATCATCTATTGAGTCAATTCATGATCTTCTAATGTTTCTAAATTAGCAAAGTAGTAGAGATCTAAACAATGAGGACCAATTGAACTTGGTTCCTCATTTATTGTGAAGTTTCTTTTATGCTAAATATCACATCAAACACTTAAATCCTTCTCTATCAGATGTGATGCAGGTCCTAACAAGCTCTTTATTCACAGGTCTTTTTGATTGGCATATGCCTGCCAATGTATGCTATTCACTCGAGCGATAAACCATGGAATATCTGGGACTCTCTCGCTACAGTTGCATGCTTGAGTGGAATAGTCATTGCATACTTTGCAGATACACAACTCTATGAATTTGTGAGCAAAAATGAAACTTTAAGTAAACATGGTGCACCCTCAGTGCCAAATCTTGACACCGGGATCTGGCGCTACTCGCGCCACCCAAACTACTTTGGGGAACAGCTCTGGTGGTGGTCCTTGTTTGTGTATGCTTGGAATGTTGGACAAGGTTGGATGTTCATTGGCCCACTGGTGAATAGCTTGTGCTTGGCATATGTTACAGTGCTGGTAGAACAGCGGATGCTAAAGAAAGATCATCGGGCTGAGGCCTACAGGGAGTACCAGAGGAGAACATCCGTCTGGATTCCTTGGTTCAAGAGAACAAGTGGAGTTCCGAAGGCAAAGAGTAGCTGATATTTAATCTGCAGAGACTTGTTGATGCTATCATTCCTCGAGTCTTTGCCATTCTGGATATGAGTGTTTTCCTTTGTATCTTTTTCATTTGAATCCTGTTTCTCAAGAAATGTATGCCATAATCCTGTTTCTCAAGAAATGTATGCCATAATCCTGTTTCTCAATAGACTAGTTGTAGGTTTTCTTTTCATTCAAATAAGTTTGTTGTGGAAACAACTCTTTTACATGTTTATTCAGTATCTTTAAAATGTAAAAACAATTGTGTGCTCATATGTACAAGTTTTCCGAGGCCTGTTTGAAGTTCTAATTTTTTAGAGATTTTTCAGTGTTGCTTAAATTAAAGTTGAATGTTCCGTATGTATTGGTTCCTCTCCTTTGTTTGTCTCGTATCTTTTACATACTCAGCAGATGAATTTCTAATGTAACCAAGTTTGGTAGTTAGATGAATATCTAATGTAACCTAGAGCTGATTGCAAGTTTGGTAATTACTTGGGATATCCTATGAACTTGGTATTGAACCCATGATCCAATTCTTTAGATCAAAATGCATGAACTATTATCTTGAAGTTAATTCATTCTACATGTGTTTAAAGTTAGATTAGTGTAACATAGTGTTAGAGAAACTCTCATAATTATTTATTCTAGATCATTTATTCTTATTTATAAATAAATAAGATCTCATATGGATTAAAAATATAATATGTGGAGATGTAGATACGTGATATTATTAAGAGATTATAAATTTTTTTTATCTTCCCTTATTTCTGATCCATCGATCATAGTAATCATATGAAAGATATGAAGAGATGAGAAGACAAGTCTAGTTCTTATTATAGATCGACATTACTGTGGTTTTCGGATGTGCCCTTATAGATTAGATAAAAGTTTTTTTGAATGACATCGAAAGATACATATCATAAAATTGATCTATTGTTATTTGATTTCAATTATAGTATTAAAGTTTTTTCACGTAACAGTAACATATTATGATTTTTTATGCTCATAATTAGTATCATAGTCGAGTTTTTTAAAATCAAATATCTTAGATTTGTTGGTTTTTTATTTACAATACTTAAATGATCAATGTATATTATGGATCTACTTTTCTATTTAGTCCGTTATGTTATTTGTTTGCGGGAGATGCGAGATTCTTACATTAGATCAATAGACTACCATCGATAATTTGTTGTTGATGATAGTATTATTGAGGGCTATGATCTTCAACGATCGCCAGCCCTACGACGGTTATACTGGCTACACAATGCTGCTGCATATGATGATTATAGTAGCACCGCTACTTATGACAATTGCATAGCACTGTTGCTGATGGTAGTTGTAGCAACGCTATTGCGATGACATCTATTAGCTACGGACGATGTCACTAGATGCCAAAGCCCAACGATTGTGTTAATTCGTGTATGTGCATAGTGGCATAGTATCGCACAGCCGACAATCGCGCATCGCAGTGGCCAAGCAACCAACAATCACGCACTGCGTTGATTGTGGCACAATAAAGGAATTATGGTTTTGATTTTCAAAATTATAGTTTTACCCTTATAAATCTTATTAATTCTAGTTTACATCCTTTTAATAGTTCTATTATTCAAAAACTTTATAATTCAACTTATATCCTATTAAAATTATAGTTTTACCCCTAAAAAATTAAGAATTTTTTATTTATGTCCTTCATTATAAAATTGACTAATATGATTTATTTTTAACTAAATATTTTAATTGGATAAGATCATAATTATATTTTTTTTGCTTGATTGGATTTAGTTTCGGTCAATCAAAGTTTTGATCGAATATAGGAAAAATCAAATTATTGATCAATTTTTCTTTTTGACATATTTAATTGAGCTAATGTTTAGCCTTAACCAATTAAATAAGGTTAACTAGTCTAATTTAGATTTTTATGTGGAATAAAAAAATACATTATGGTATTCTTTTATAGTTTTCTAATATATTTTTGCATATGATAATTAAACTCCAATTATTAACTCTAATATATTTTTGAATAATTATTATTCACATGTATATTCTTAAAGATTGTAAAGTTATATTTATTTTTATATAAAGGCGTGATTTATATTTTATCATGATTATAATTATCACATAAGTTTTCATTTATGTAGATTAATGTTCAATAATTATCATAGTTATTTTATTATTATTATTAAATTATTTTTATTATAAATTATATTAAAAGATATTTAGTAAATATTATTTTAACTTATAGCCATAATTTTTATCTGATTGGTAGTTACCTAGGATGATAGCCTTATCGGATATAAATAATAATAAATATTTTCTCATATATAGACATTGGTATTTTATATTACTGTATTAGTCTTATAATTGCCAAAGTGGCCTAGACCAATAATTTATAAAATTATATTAAAAAATTATCCCTAGATAATATTAAGAAAATAATATTCATAATAGTATATATAATTTAGATATTTAGATAATCTCAAAGGAGAATCTTCTTTGAATAATAATATAATTAGGTAGGATGATATTATTTTGGATATTCAAAGATATTAATACTATTCCATAAGGATGATATGATAATTTTAAATGAACATTAGATATATTAATATTTTACTTAAAGGTAAAATATTGATGATATTAATAGTTCATCATATTTTGAAAACTCAAAGTATTAATTTTATTATATATTTTATAGTGGTTCTTCCTTCCATACGCATGCTTCTAGTGTCCCAATTTTCTCTAGTTCAAATTATTTAAAATAGTTAGAATACGTGTAATTCATAATATATGCTATGGAACAAATTAATGAAATGAATGCTTGGGAAATATCTAATCGACTATGCTTAATGTTTATAAGAATGATAATTATAAATAATATAAAGATACTATTATCGACTATAAATAATGCATTGAAATATTTAAGGGTTGTTGATAAATTATTAACTAGAATATTAATGAATGAACTGACTCCAACTTAGTATGATACACTCAAGAGATTCAAAATCACATCTTCAATATGATTGATAATGCTATAAAACTTAAAGCATTATGCATAAATATGGATGAATATTTCCTCATGTAATTTATTCTTAATTATCTTCCTCCTTAGTTTGACTCATTCAAAATTTCCTATAATACAAATATGAATAAGTGAGACTTGAATAAGTTGATTAGTATATGTTTAGGAAAAATTAAAATTAACATAGGAAAGATTTCATAATATTTTGACTAGTACTCAAAAAGCTAGTAACAAGAAAAGAAGGTTGAAGCATTATCTATTAAAAAAATTTGCTGGGTCGAGAGATGCTAAGCAGACTAATGAAAAGAATATTATTATAGTAAAATAATTCTTTTGTGGTAAGAGAGGACATATGAAAAGGGACTACTTTAAACACAAGACCTGATTTAAAGAGATAGATAAAAATGTGCAAAGATTTTAAACTCGACTTTTGTATGTTTAAAATCAAATATTATAGAAGTTCCTTCTAATACTTAGTGTATTGATTTTGGTATTTCAACTCATATTACCAATAATGTATAGAGATTTCTTTCAACCCAAAAACTAAAAAAATATAAACGATTCGTCATTATAGGAAATCATCTCAAAGCAAAAGTGATATTAATGAGGACTTCTTGCCTATGCCTAGAGATGAGTCATATGATGGATCTTACTGACATATGTTATGCTCCTACTATTTCTAGAAATTTAGTTTCTCTATCTAGAATTAATTAGTTAAGTTATTTTACTTTTGATAATGGTAAACTCGGTATATTTTATGACTCAATAAAAATTAATTTTAGAATTTTATGTGATAGTTTATATAGAATTAATTTTAATCTTGAGTTTACAAAGACATTAATAACCTGTAATCAAATGTTAGGTTAAAACGTAGTTTCAATAATAAAAGATTTTTTATATTATGGCATAAATATTTGGAGCGTATCTAAAAATAAAAAATTAAAATATTAATGAAGGATAATATTTTAGAAGATTTAGACTTTACTGTTTTGATGTTTGAATATATTGCATTAAGGAAAAGTAGACTAAGCATGTTAAAAAAAATCACAACCACTTTATATTCTTTATTTTAGTAAAAAAAGATATTTCATCACATTTATATATAACCTATTCAGATATAATTATATGTATCTAATACATGAAAATTCTCAAGCTGTTAACACTCTTGAAATATACATAAGTGAGGTCAAGAGATAATTAGATAAAAAAATTAAAATTATCTGATCTGATAAGGGTGAAAAATTTTATAGCAGATATAATGAATCAAGTCAAAATAGTAATCTTTTTGTTAAATTTATATAAAAACATGATATTTGTGCTTAGTATGTCTTACTAGGTATGCCATAATAAAATAATATTTTTGAAAGGTAAAATCATACTCTTATGGACATAATTAAGATGAGCTATTCCTTTATACTTGAGTCAATGTGAGGCGAAGCTCTTAGGGCAACTATATGTATCTTAAATAGGATTTCTAGTAAATCGGTTCTATTTACTCAATTTGAGTTATGGATTGTTAGAAAACCTAGTTTGAGACATCTACATAATTTAGAGTGTCCTATAGAGATAAGAGTCTTTAATTCACATAAAAAGAAATTAGATCCAAGAACTTTCTAAATTTTTTATTGATTATTTAGAAAAATTCAAGAGGTATAGATTTTATTAGCCTAATCATAGTACGAGGATACTAGAATTTAGTAATATAATATTTATAAAAAAATATGAAATCATTAAGAGTAAAAAATCTTGAATGATTAATTTTGATATCAAGAAGATATATATGTTAATTCTCTTTTATCATCTCCAGTTTGACATATTATTATTTCTTAAAACACTGAGATAATTAATGAGGGTGAACAAGAAAATAATAGTGATGTCATCAATAATAATCTTGTTGAACAGCCATAATCAATAATTTTAATGATTATGTAGTATATCTATAAAAATAAATTATGACACAAGGATAAAAATAAATCCCTTATCATTTTCATAAGTCATAAAAAATAATAATTTAGAAAAGTGATATGATGTGATGAAAGAAGAGTTAAAATTAATCGACCAAAATGATGTCTAGAAAACAATGAATTATGAAATAACTATAAAAAGATTAGTTGCAAATAGGTAAGTTAAAATGTAACTTAACGGGTAATATCGAATGATATAAAGTCAAATTTATGGTTAAAGATTTTTCTCAAAAAGAAGGCATTGATTAGAATGAGACTTTTCTTTAACTTTTAAAAAGGGCTTGTTGAGGATCATTATAATATTAATAGTTTATTATAATCTTATGTTATATTAGATGGATATATAAATAATATTTTTGAATGAGGATGTAGATAAGAAAATCTATACATAATAACCTGAAAGATTTATAGAAAAGAGAAAGAAAAATTAAGCTTGCAAAATTAGAAAATCTATTCATAGCCTTAGATAAGATTCTAGATAATGGTATATAAAGTTTCATGATATTATTACTTCTTTCGAATTTTAAAAAAATATTATTGATCAATGTATATATCTAAAGATTAATAGGAGTAAGTTTATTGTATTAGTTATATATGTGAATGATATTTTATTTACTAGTAGTGATCTTAATTTATTGTACGAAACCAAGATATTGATGGGGATATAAATAGGAATAACCTTTTGTATATGAACAAATACTAGAAGACCAAAATACGCAGCGGAATAAAATGGAAACACAATCAAACAGAACACCAAGATATACGTGGAAAACCCCTTCAATGTGAAGGGTAAAAACCACGGGGCAAACTAGAGATAATCCACTGTGAGAATAATGAATGTACAAATCTCAATCTCTTGCCCAAAACCCTAGCAACAACCACAAGAGAATAACTAGGATACAAGGATCACGTCACTACCCACAATATCTAAAACCTCCCCAAGTAATCACAGCAAGAGTCTACTGTAGATTTGATCTAACCTAAGATGAGAACACTGCTAGATGATTGTGAACAGTCTCTCTGCGTTGTCCTTGTCTTCTTCCCTTTCTTTCTCTTCATTTTCTGCCTTGTTCTCCTTTTTTCTTTGGAATCTCGTGGCTACAAAGATCTGCCTCGTTGCTGCCTTTTTATGGCTTTAATCTGTCTCTAAAACGCAGCCACCACACCCCCCTAATCTTAATTAGGGTTAGGTTAAGAGGGGGTGTGGGCTGTGGGCTGATAAAGCCCACATGGGCTGAATATGGGC
This sequence comes from Musa acuminata AAA Group, assembly GCF_036884655.1. Classification (NCBI taxonomy): domain Eukaryota; kingdom Viridiplantae; phylum Streptophyta; class Magnoliopsida; order Zingiberales; family Musaceae; genus Musa; species Musa acuminata. The sequence goes on from NC_088330.1 coordinate 31,544,515, forward strand.
CATCAGCCCAACAGATATTTCTTACAAAGAATTTTAATACGAATGAAGCAACCTATATTATTGGTATCAAGAAATTCAAGATAAATCTCAAGGATTGTTAGTGTTGGAAAACTTGGGAAATCATCATATGTATATCAAATCACGTGTGATAATTAAAAGCGAAAAACTAATCAAATAAAAAACTATGTAAAACGTGAGATGACCTAAGGGAACTCGTATATTCTTGATATGCAAATCTCAATCCATGAAGGAAGGAGATCTTACATTCTTCCCTCTCACACCAGAGGGGAGTTAGTTGGCCAAGGAAGAAGCAGGGGGATAAGTCAAGGAAGTGGCGGCTAGGGGGCAAATCTTATAATCTTTTTAGTCCCACATCCCTTTTTAGAGAGCTTTTGCTGCTAACCTTAATAAATCATATTCTATTATATATTAAATCTGTATCAAATTATCTTAGTATATTGGATACTTGATTCTCATCCAATTATTCTTGGCTTTATAAAAATTTAATCTTTATCCAATTATCTACTCTAAGCTCTTATTAGGTGTTTTTATTGGATCTCACCCAATGGATCTAATAAAATATGGGCTTATTGGATATCATAATATATCAATCAAGCAATATAAAGTGCAAAAATACCATAATAATAATAACAAAAAAAGATCATGCAGTCACGAAAAATTACATACTCATATACAAGAGATTAGATAACCTTGAAGTGACAAGATATTTAGATCTTCAATTTATTGTAGAGGCTACAAATCAAGCTTTATGACTATGAAATTTTATCTTAGGAATTAATATGGTCAACTTAATTGTCAAATCGCTAAAGATATTTTATAATAACACCACAGTAGTTTTTTTTTTTAAGAATGACAATTATTTTAGTGGTTCCAAACATATAAGATATAGTGTTTGATGATTAGAAAAAAGTTCAAAAATAATAAGTGTCAATTGAGATCTGGGGCACTACTTTGATAATTGTTGATCAATTTACTAAAGTTTTACGGTCTAAAATATTTAAAAAGCATATTTTTAGAATGAGACTTCTTTAAGTGGATGTTATTATTAAAAAAAAATTATTTAATTAAATTTATTTATTTCTACTATCATATTTTGAATACCTTTCTTATGATTTGTAAACGTATTATCACACAATTGGAATGAAATAACAATATCAATAAGAACTAGATTAAGAATTAAATTCGCCTTTTTTTTATCCTTTATAGAGAATCTATAAGTGATAAGAGAAATTTAGAATAGATCTACAATTTTATTAAAATTATCCCTTACAAAATCTTATCATAAACATAATTTTAATCATAATTATAATTAAAAATTGAAAAGATAGGAAATATAGTCTAAGAAGATGGTGGGTTGTCTTTATTCCCGACTCCTAATCTTACGGTTGGAGTTAAGTACAGCTGGAGAAAATAGCGAGACTCTTTTTTTTCCTTTTTTGTATGGTAATTTTCTTTATTAGTGTTAAGGTTCTCACATGTTGGCTCAGATTAAAGTCGGATCCATCAGAATCCCTATCTAAACCCGATAAATTTATATAAATATCCAGAAAGAGGATCCATGCCTAATATTTCGAAGCGTATCTATGTATGCCAGGACGCATTTACGATCCGATAATGCTCATGGATCCGAAGGATCCGTATCCGAAACGTTACGGTTCGGATTTGAATTATCGGATCGGTAGGGCGCTTTCTGTGGGCGTGACGTCATCGATGCGGTAATGTTACGAAATCCGCGATCTGTTCAAGTGAAGCGGGAATAGATCCAACGGATGTCATACTTCGTCGTAGAAATCCAACGGTTGGTGTCGGATCAAATGGAACAAACAATATCTCGTACTAATGATTTAGATGATGCTTTGAAGCCTCCACTTAACGTACCAGAGAGCAGTGAATCGGATAGGGTTCCTCAAGAACATCAGCGAATCCCCCGAAGCCAGGTGATCGCATTCATCGCCCTCACTTTTACTCTTGATTTTTCCTCGTATTCCTTCAGAAGCTATTCATCTGGTTCTTGTTTGCGTCCGATCTGCTGCGCAAGAAAGCATGTTGCTCCCTCCTCCTCGTCCTCCTCTTCTTCCCTTTGTGCTTCTTTGATCAGCTAAGTGATCGACAACATGGATTCTATATGGAGTAATTGAGGCAGAGAAACTTTAATCTCCATTAATTACGGTCGTGTAAGGAAGAACACAGCATAATCATGTTACAAGATACATCCTGGCTATTTTTTGAAGGGAAAATGGGGGCATCCCGGAGTTGATATTGAATCTGATAAGAAATCAGATCGATAATGTCACTGAAAGTAAAACTGTGTTTGATTTTTTTTTTTTGTTTCAAGCCAGCTTCTTGTTGTTGTATGCAGAGACATCGTACTGCATTTTCCTCTTTATGATTTCCACGTCAGTAAGTCTCTTGTTTGTCAAGATTGCAGTCTGATTCTGTGTTTTCCGAGAGTATTGAATTGCTAAACAAGTTAAAGAATTGACCTTTCGCTGTCAGTTGGCTTTTCTTTTCCATAATTTTGTGTTCTTATAGTACATTTAAATGGCTATAAAAGCTAATCGTAGCAGATTGCATCATTGCTTATGCAAAATCATGCAGCTATACTGGGCGTTTTAAAAATTTTCTTATATTTATTTATATTATGATTTCTAGCAACACTAATTTTATGAGAAAAACCGTACTATGCGACTGTATGTGGTAGTTTCTTCTGAAGATAGGCTGTTGATTATTTACAAGCTTAAGGGGCTTGTTCATGCGCACTTATGTTGTTCACATAACAGTGAATGACAATATACATAGGTCTGCCAAAGGCACAAGTTCTTCCAGTGTTCATAAATTCTACTCAGTGGATTTCCTATGCCCGACAACCCTCAAAGGAACAAAAGAAAAAAGGGGATTGCAAAGAGTATCTATGGAGTAACCTCTCTTATATGGCTCTCGGATGCAAAAATCTTCAAATTTTGTCTACATTCTTGCCATCTGTCCAACATGCTTCTAACAACTAGTGTCATAGATCTAATTGCTCTTTGTCTTGTTTTATTAATCATGTATATGAGTGCATCATTTAACAGTCTGATTTTTTGGAATGTGAGCAGCTAATTCAACAATGGCAGCCGAACTTGGTCATGGGAATTGTCTTTCGTGGGCAGCAAGAAATGTGACTGGAACCCTTTCACCCTATAGATTTGACCGCAGGTCTGTTACATGTTGAAGATTGAAAAAAAGTTAATCTTTTTCTCAGTGATACTGTCCTCTTTGAACTTGCAAGCACAAAAGATATTGTTAAGTTCAGATGAACATTTGGCACAGGGAACATGAGAACTGAGATCAACACATTACTGAATTCATGTTGTCAATGAAAATATTGCAAATCTTGTAACTAGCAAGGACATGCAGACACTGAAGTTATACAAGGACTTACCTCACATCAAGTTTACTTTTGTGGTTATGTCTAATGCATTCATTATATTGTGCAATATTTTCTAAGTTTCATTGAACAACAATTTCCAATGAATCACAATTATTTTTTTAAAAAAACTTTTGCAGATCTGTTGGAGCAGATGACATTTCTTTGAAGATAAAATATTGTGGAGTTTGTTTTGCTGATGTTGTTTGGACAAGAAATAAACATGGTGATTCGATGTACCCATTGGTGCCTGGGTATGTTTGTTTTAGTTCATTATGATGTTGCTCGTTTATAGTCTAATTGTGAAAATGTGTTGTATAAATCACATACTCAAGTGCTAAGAAAACCAATATATGCTTGCGTAGAGGTAAAATTTTTTTAATATACGTTAACAGATCACTATAAAAAATTCTTAGTATCTTTTATTGTTCTATTATTAGTACTTTTGACATTTTGTAAGTTAAAGCTAATCACAAGCATCAGCTGATCTAAATGAGCTGAAATTTTTAGACAAATGGAATCTACAAGAAAGTTTTGATTTAAAGGCTATATGCATATATTTATTCTGTTCTGTCAGCATTGGCAGACCAGTAAAGTTGTTTCTATTTAAAAGACTACCATCTACTTAAGTAAATCTGTAAGTGGAAACATGTTTCTTATGAGAATAGGATTAAAATTTCAAATATGAAGAAACAATGGACCATAGATAATTCAAGAATTACTAACTGTAATGAGTTGCACCACATAGCAATACATGCTACTTGTTCATTTCTACGAGAAAAAAATCAACTATATATTTTTATGCTAAAGTTTGGCATCAACATTTAAATGTTACAGGCATGAGATTGTTGGAGTTGTCACAGCAACTGGTTCCAATGTTAAAGGCTTCAAGGTTGGTGACCATATTGGGGTGGGGACGTATGTAAATTCATGCAGAAACTGCGAGTATTGTGATGATTTTCTAGAGGTCTTTTGTTCCAAGGGACCAACCCTTACTTTCAATGGACTTGATTCAGATGGAACAGTCACAAAGGGGGGATATTCCAGCTTCATTGTTGTTCATGAAAGGCAAGTGTTCCGTGAGCTCAGTATCTCCATTATTATGTATCAGATTTTAGACATTCAGTTAAGCTGCACCAAATTCCTAAGTCAAACCTTACATTTTTCTTTTAATGATAGACTGATTGTTATTCCCGGCCAGATTGAATTGGCATATGAGGGTAATTTAGTAATTAAGCATTTATATATCAGATTTGATCAATGAGATTGGTAGGTGTTGTTTGGAGAGTTACGGTAGATTGGATGTTATCTTTTTTCGACCAAACATTACGTCGTTTCCTTCTGCCTTACCCTTTCTTGTGAGAGTTTGTTTTGGATAGAAGATTGAGGCTTCCTTGTCGGTGATCAAAGAGAAGGATGAGGATATGTTTAGTTGAAATCCTTTCTAATAATTTCCTTCTATCTTGTTCATTAGGTTTTTGTTGTCTTTTCCAAACCATGTAGGGATCTTTTTTATTTTGCTGTTTGTCATTGTACCTCCTGTCGATGTCGTGCTAATCTTTACCATATTAGATCCTTTATCTGGATGGGCTTTACCCATTACTTTTTTATTATTTAATCTGGTTGGTGGTGTCCTGCATTGTAACTTGATGAGTGAGAAAGGATTTGGTTGGGAAAATTGATTAGAGAGATTTTTTTGTCTCTCCTTGTTGCTTTGCCCATCCACAGAAGCCCAGCTATTATTAGTCATGGATTTGTGTGGCTAACAGACATTCGCAAGGAAGGGAAAGGTAGAAGGAAACAACATAATGTTTGGTTGGAAAAATATAACATCCAATCTACCGTAACTGCCCAAACAAAACCTGGCAATCTCATCAATCAAATCTGTGGTCTAAATGCTTAATTATCAAATTACCCTCATATCCCGATTCAATCTGTTTGGGTATAACACTGATGGGGGTGAGACTGGGAATAATGTCCATGATCTTGTACAGAATTTGCAATTTGTGTGCCTATTGTTACAGATGATATTAGTCTCTTCACCTTGTTATTAAGCTTGTCTCTGTGAAGACAAGCTCATGGACCTGTGCAGTGCAAAATGAGACTTATTATGCTGTTTTCTTCTTTTATCTGGTTTCTAAATGATGTTGGAGTTTGAGAGCAATTCCTGTTATTTAGACTGACTGATGCAACTAATTTGAAATTCTTCTAATAATTATCCATGCTATTTTGGTAGCGAAAAGAATATAAGCAATGCCGGAAATTTCATGTAATTTAGTCAGCATTCGTTTGATCTTGCTATTAAACCAAAATGCTTATGTACTTCTTTGCGACAAGAACAGTTACACTGTGGATGATATAAATCCGTTTGTTGTCCTTCAACAGGTACTGCTATAAGATACCTGATGGCTATCCTTTGGATAAGGCTGCACCTTTGCTATGTGCAGGTATCACAGTATACAGTCCCATGATGCATCATAAGATGAACCAGCCTGGTAAATCACTCGGCGTGATAGGGCTCGGTGGCCTCGGACATATGGCTGTAAAGTTTGGCAAAGCTTTTGGTTTGAAAGTTACTGTTTTCAGTACTAGTGAATCCAAGAAAGAGGAAGCCCTGAATATCCTCAGAGCCGACAACTTTGTGATCTCATCAGACAAGCAGCAGATGATGGTACGGTCTATATCGATTTTATCAGACGTCTGCTTTGTCATATACTTGAATTTTGTCCCTTGTATCAGAAATCTAGAGCACACTTTTCCTATTCTTTGTACGAATTATGGATGTAGCATTACAAACATGAAACTGGTTTTTCTACTGTTCTCTGATATATTTCTCTTTTTCTTTCTTTTTGCCAGTCTTTGACGAAGTCATTGGATTACATCATCGACACTGCTTCCGGAGATCACCCTTTTGATCCATACATGTCTCTCTTGAAAGTTGGTGGGGTTCTGGTCCTGGTAGGCTTCCCAAGTGAAGTCCGACTACTTCCTATAAGCCTCAACATGGGTATGATTCTTGTTCTTGCCTATTACCAAGTTCAATCATGTTGTTTGAATCTCTATATTGCTACAGGTAGTTATCACCGTGTTAATTCACATGTCTCACCAGCTCAGCAACATGTTCAATCCTTTCAGGTGCAAAAAGCATATCCGGGAGCATGACAGGCGGCACCAAAGAGACACAGGAGATGTTGAACTTTTGTGCAACAAATCAAATATACCCTGAGGTCGAAGTTATTAATATTCAGTACATAAATGAGGCTCTCGAGAGGCTCATTAAAAGGGATGTGAAGTATCGCTTCGTGATCGATATCGCAAACTCTCTCGATTAGATGTAGAATTAACTATTGTGTTGGGATGAGAGGGATTATTTAAGTGATTGCAAATGTCAAAAAGAATTTTTTCAAAAGTAAAAAATATTTATATCTTGTGTTCCTTATCTTACTTAAGTTTGAGGGAAACGATGATCTGATCGTATCCCGCTTTTTGCAAAAGATCACATTCATCTTATTGATATTTCGAATATTATTGGGTCCAACAGGGAGGAGTTAAGTTTTTTGCTTGCAGGAAAAACTTTTTTTTAAGTGAACTTTTTTGTGAAAAATATTTGTATCTTACTTTCTGTAAAAGATTAGGTCAAAATTTGTCTAGCAAAACGTATACATGAGCATCTAAAGTTCATTTAGTATGTTTCGACTAATCATATATTTAATAAGACCAATTTATATAGCATCATTTTTGTAACAATTGATTTAATAATAAAATATTCATTTTAGATGTTTTGTTGATATGGGATGCTCAATAAGCTCTCGTAATCTTTGATAGCTAGCTAACATTGCAAGTGCAATATGTACTTATTAGATTCCACATATCAAGTCCCAATTAGTTGAAAATAATGATCATATTATTTGCCCAATTGTGCTCATGTATGGAGGGTTTATCTATCTCAAAGTGTAATATCTATTTCGGATCGACGATTATTATCGCCTGTGCTAAAAAGTGACTATGTTGTGTTTTAAGTGGATGTGTAATGCACGAAGAGAAAGCCATAGGTACATAAAATGCTTTAGAGATTTTTCGTCTAAGGCAGATGCATCATATGCAAATCAAATGCTTTGGGTATTTTTCAATCATATCATGTACAATTAATGCTTTTCAATCCTGGGTGAGTGAGTGCATCTCGTATAAATTAGATGATGCTTTGGGGGTGCATCATATGCTTCAAATATTTTTCTATCCTAAATTGAATACTTTGAAGTGTATATGATGAATATTGCGCATCATATGCTTCAAATGTTTTTCTATCCTAAATTGAATGAAGCAAGGTCCGTCATACCGTACCGTATCGAAGTTTCGACCCGGGCTCGAGACGGTACTGGTGTACTGGGCGGTACACCAGGGCGTACCGGACGGTACACCCTGGTGTACCGATACTGTAGCAGTGCTACGGTGTAGTACTGTACTGTAGCACTGTAGCGGTACAGTACGGTCCGCGTACCGAGTACCTGACGGACCGGTACGTACCGCCCGGTACGACTGGTACGCTTCGATACGACAGACACTGCTTTGAAGTGTATCTGATGAATATTATCAAATGACATGCTTAGGTAGAAGCCCAAGCAACCCCGCCCCCAATGATGAATATTATCAAATGACATTCTTAGGAGCAGAGGAGCTAAGAAGTGCTAAAGTCACTAACGAACTAACTTTGGACAGTAAAATCAAATGATAACTTATCATTATTATATTATTAATTGAATGTAATTTATTATTTTATCACATAGATTAATGAAAAAGTATATATTTAAACATATGATTATTTAGTTACTATGTTACTACAAATTTAAAAATATTTTTTTTATTTTTATTTTTTGTACAGGTGAATCAAACTAGTATTCAGTTTTTTGTTTCTTTGCTTCATCAATCTGTATAGTGAGAAATCAATTAATGTTGCATGGGTTAAAAGAATAAATTTACTAGTGCTTGAAAATAAATGATGAATGAGAACACTATGGATCATGATTTTATATTATTACTAAAAAATATTATATTTTTTTAAACAAAATTTGCAACCAGTGCTTATATATGTATGTGTGTGTGTGTGTGTATATATATATATATATATATATATATATATATATTGCAATTAGTGCTTATTAGCATTGACAGAAACCTTTAAAAACCTATACCTGTTTCTGCACCAAAGAGTTAAAGAACATTGATTAAGGAGGAACCAGGAAGCTAATTGCTAAGAAAGAAGCCAAAATCAAGGTAACCATTCCATCTAAAAAAATCAAAGCTAGTAGTACAATTACATACAACAAGAGCAGAGTGTAAGCATAAATAGCACATAAATCTCAAGAAACTTCAAATGACAAGTAAACACTATGCAGCATATTTAAGAAGCAGATAATTGACACTGACCCAATCACCTGTGAAGTCAGCAGTTTATATGACACCAGAAAAATATAAAAGGCAAAAGCTCTACTCTGTGTGTTATTCATGACAAGAGCTATATCGCAGGATGATACCCAAGATTAAAAGTCACTTGTGCCTGAGTATTTCTTGTTTGACCCAACTCTCGACAGCATTCCAGCGAAAGCCGCAGAGCAGCAGCCATTCCCAGCAGGATGAGAACACCTATAGCATTGTACCGGTTAAACCATAATTTAGCTGGATATATGTGCATATTTACTAGCAAGGGACAATAATTTTGCTCTGGAGGAAAATGTATTTGCTTGCATAAGCGTACAAAACTTTCTTCCATCGCCCTCCTTTTCTTTTATTAGAAGTCCTGAAGATTAAGTCCAACTTCTCCAAACCTTACTGAAGAACAAGAGAAAAAAAGATCCCGATACAGAAGGATTCAAATGATGTGTAGTTCTATAGACACTAGATAGAGGACATTTTGGATGCGAACTCCTCTTCAAAAGGAAACCCATCTCAATTTGGAAGCTTCTCAAAACAATCCCCATGTCATGGATAATATGGTGTGAATCATGCTACGAAGTTTATGTTCTCTCAAATGCTATATGAAACCAAGCAGGTACTTTTATGATGATTAATGACATTAGATAAATATTGTTCTGAAAGGATAAAGAGTATACCAGTTATGATGTTCACCGGACGTGAAGAAATTCCAAGAGAAACTGATATTAGTACATCCAACATAAGTCCTCCAATTATAATGGCAAATGCAACCCAAAGTGGGTTCAACCATCCCTGTTGACAAAAAAAAGAAAATAAACATATGTCCAAGCAATAGAATGACATAGGCAGAAACTACCAGAATGATACCTATAGGCATGGTGGTGGTGAATAAAATGAAAACAACGGTTCATGCAATTAGCATTCTGGATCGTAGCGGGATGGTACAGTTGCAAAATTAAGAACATGCAGTTCAACTTGAAATATAATGTCATACATACTCTTTCATTTTCTTGTTGCCCCCTGTTGTCACCTGAATTTACCCTCCAAATCCAGTAACTTGTCTGCTCCATGAAAAGCAAGCAGTGAATCTTAATTGCTACAACAAATCAGGTATATATTATATTGAGACATGCCAAACAACACTAACCGGTCCATCAGATGCTAAAATTTATATAAGGTGCACTTACACTTGACTGGGGCTCTGGAAATGGCACATTTGCAGCCACCTGCCTGCAGAAAAAGGTTTTAATTTGAGATACTAATCCTACCAAGAATTAAAAGACAAGGATGCATTTGTATGTGGATGACATACTGGCATATCTCGCATTGATTTGAACCTTTAGTACGGAACCAAATTTGTATGCAAGAGCTGTGTGCTTTTGCAAGCTCACCTCGACATCTGCACCCAAGATCAATCAGTGGTTCTTCTGTTTGCTGTTGACAAACTCTGTTCAAGTAAAGAACATCATAAATCCTGCATCATCATTATAATGGCACTATGGAGAAACTGAAGCATCCAAATAAGCAGCATGAGCAGAAAAGCAAACCATACTGACACGAGGAACTGGTCAGTCATCAGAAACATATAAGGTAACCTGAACATTTTCGAGTAAATCTGGTGCATTAAGTTAAGCTAGACTTTGAAAATACAAAGTAATTAAGGGCTTTGAATGACAATCCGAAATATCAGCAATATAGTTCATACTTAATATTAGATGTGTTTGCACTAAGGTCATACAAGCATCAGCATGCACATAAATAAATTATAATTTGTCAGTCAAATTAGATATTTCTGTTGCTTAAAAGATGATATTCTAAAACAGCAAATCACTGTTTCATTTATACTATAAGATCTGCTGATTGTTGGTGTTATAATCATTCCTGTTTCAACGTACAGCCAGCGATCAAAATTTTCTAAATTTGTCTAACACACCTGAAAAAGCAAAAAAAAAAAACTCTCAAAAGATTGAATGCATATACGATTTGGACAAGAGGGGAAAAAAAAAAAAGCTTACTGACGCTAGAGCATTAAATGCGAGGTATTATGCATTATTAAGTCGTTCTTTTTCTCCTCCAGATGGACATATCTTCACCTTGTGATGTGCAAATATAAAAATGTGCCAAGGATTCCTTATTTAAGAAAATATTTTGTTTATGGTATAATGTTTATTTACATTCAGTGACCTTCTAACAACAGAAGAATTCATGAGTATGAAGAGAAAAGAATAAAGGCATAAGTTGCTTATTATACTGAAATTTGTATAAAAATAATAATAAACTGCATTCATCAGCCTAATTCGAAACAAGACATACAATGTGATCCGATAAAACATAGTTAGATAGTAAAGTTGCATGATACCTGCACTGATCCTTGTAACTCTCACTCCTCGGCAAGAACACCTTCAGAGAAGTAACCGCAGATGTAGCAGCCATCATACCGGTTTTCTCGTCGTCTTCTGAAGCTTTACTCTGGGAGATGCTCATGCCGGGGAGTGGAACCTCCTCTGGCTGAGTGATCACAACGATAAGATCAGGAGAATCCACTACCCCACCCATGTGAATTGCCTGTGAAGTCTGACCTGGCCCTCCTCCCTTTTCCTCACCACTTTGAGTGGAAGAATCACACTGTGAACTATGATTAGGGCACAGATTTGAACAGGGTTGAGAACAATCTTCGTGCCGATTCTGCCCCATTCCACCACCTTCAACATTCAGCATTGATTCTTAGCGACACAATCACTCCTTGATGCCTCAAATCCACCTTTTAGAGCTTTCCTTTAATCTCCTTCCTCCACCAAATCCAAGAATTCAAAAATCTAGGATAAAGAGAATGAAATACCTTTAAATTCTTTCCTCACTCGAAATCCAAAAAAAAAAAAACAACCGAGGGAAAGGAAATAAGGCTCTTACCAACGGGACAAGAAACTAACAAAAAAGGACTTAAGTGCATGAACATCAACCGAGTGCGCTGTGTTGGTTCATTGCACCTGAGACGCAAAAGCAGCATAGCCTGGATTCCGGATGCTCCACCAAATCACAAACCAGATCATCAGGAAGAAAATTTCGACTTCGCAAGCCAGCTGTGAAATATCTGCTGGATTAGGTAAGGTAGGAAGAAAACAAATTTCAAAAATGGAAAGGAAGTTTCAAGACATCAAACATTACAGCCATGAGCAACAACACTGCTCATGGTTGTTCAAATATCGAACTAGAAATCTTATATCTAGATTCTTGTCCTTGCTCCTAAACACCCGAATAAAGCAACGCGTCGCGAAAACTGGTGCCAAAAACCAAACTTTTAAAAGGGGGAACTGTCAATATCAAATAAAGGTACAAGATTTGGTTTATTGCTTTCCCGAATCAATACCAGAAATGACGAAGACAGCTCGCGCGACTGCTTTAGAACTACAAAACAGAATCTTTAAGAGGAGTTCACAGAGCAGACAAATCAGGGGAACAAGAGATTCTACTCTACCTGAATCACGAATCACGGATCGCACAATGAAAGCAAACCGAAGGTCAAAAAGAAAACACGAGATTTGAGCTAAGGAGGCCGACCATTCCGCTTCGATCCACGCCGAAACGACGGAGGCGTTGAGAGAGTGAGAGCGAGATAAGAATACACTTGGATCTCGACAAAATGGGCGATAGACTACGGTTAAACTTGGAAGGAGTTGGAGAACACGTCCCCACATTTCTCCCACGAACCTTACCTTCCCTTCTGTGGGACCCACGAGGAGTTTGTTACTGAGGGCACAAAATCTTGGGCTGGGAAGCGTTCGGAACACCGAACATTCCTCGTCCCTATCGCTCCACGTTGGCTCATACCGGGTCGGATTTTTGTACCTATCGAACCCGATTAGGTCCCGTTAATCGGGTTGAGAAATGGATAAGATTAGGAGAATAACTATCCAGATTCACTCACACACATGTTACTTGGTCTCGAATCCAAGAAGAGTTCTCTCTCTCTCTCTCTCTCTCTCTCTCTCTCTATCTCTATATATATATATATATATAGGGTCAAATCGGATTATGGTATCCATCAATCGAATATGGGGATATTAAATGGACTTTAGATGCAAAGGGATATGCCAAGAAGCAAAAGAAGCGTGCATATTTTTGCATCACCTTACGTTGTTGCTCTGCAAAGATAAAAACTTGGTCTCTATCAGTCATACAACAATCGAATAAACTCTGTATGGTCTTCAGTCATTGAACTGATTTGCCTGGTAATAATATACATGATTCAATCCTTTATTTAACATATGGGAAGAATCAAATAGAACAATTAATCAAACAAGTGAACGCTTAAAGCCAGCAAGGGAAAGAAACCAGCATCTCAATGCCACAAAATGCCTCAGGATAGGTGCAGGAAATCTCTCACAAGGATGTCTTGAAGAGACACCACAGCCATAGTTCAACATGAAAAATGCTCCAAGTAACAAGTTCTACCACAGAATCATTATTGAAAACAGTCAGAAAAGAAAAAACAGGGTAAAAGAAGCTGCAAGTTCAACATGTGAAACCATACCACATATGCAAGCTGAACACAAGTCAATTTTAAGTTCAGCTAATCGAATTCCCTGTGCATTTAATGAATTAGATAGAAGGATTTGAGCATGCATACCCTGGACCAAGAAAACCACTGACCACCATTATAGAGGTGCAAACATGTATCAATGCAAGTCAATTTAATCGATAAGAGAGAAGGATTTGAGCATTCACACCCTGGACCAGTAAATCCACAACTCAGGGGAGCAAACAAAACATTATAGAGGTGCAAACGTATATCAGTGCAAGAAACTACAGTAGCAAGACTAAGTTAAACCATTAGGTCAATAATTTTTTGTTAGTGATTTACCCCTCGTATAAGGGCATTAAAACTTGAATGAATCAAAACAATCAATGATAAAAAAGACACTTTACAAACTGAAACCAGTGAGACAGTGTAAACCAGGCAATCAAAGACGTGTTTAATAAGAGCGGAGATGCACTAGCTCTCATAGTCCTTGTCCCTTGTTTCGTCTTACCGTCGACACTGAATCAACTAGCAGCAATCTACAACCTGCAATCAGCAACATTAAGGGGTATTCTCTCTCCCATCAGCTAGATCTCTGCCCACCCCCTCCATCTTACCATTCCATTTCTCAATTGCTTGTCCAGTTAACAATGTGCAAAGGAGTCTCATTAGCAAAAACAAATCAGCTAACTATTATCTAGAAGAAATTAGAAATTCCAAAATATGAATGTATTAGATCACACTCATTCTGGATTTTTGGTGAATAACTATTGGCTTGATTAAAAATTTTGTATATCAAACATACCTGAGAGTGAAATTTACATTTATTATTTGAATTGATTACTTAGCTACTATTATTAACCATTTAAAAATCCACAGAAAGCTAAGAAGTGCCAAACAGAAAACAAAATTTTTGATAGATACAAAGTTAGAACATGGTCTTGTGCCTCAATAGTAATCAGCAAACTAATAGATTCATAGATCCTGCTGCAAATCATCACTACTTTAAAGAAAAGAACTTGTTTATCCCAAATGCACAATGAAAAAAGAAGAATCTAAAGCACATGAGAAAACCAAGCATAAAAGGTTAGAACTCAAGCACAATGCAAGATAAGCTACTTGATTGTAGACAAACCATTTTAAGCAATCAAATACAGATATCAAAAGAGGATGTCCGCATGGCTATAGTAACCACAATCCACACAAAAATCTAAACTTTAAGCGATATAATCCTTAAAAGGGAACTTGTTTTCGGAAAAGATCGAGCCCGCTGTGCCAAGATCCCGTCTCAGTTCCTGCGGCCAGCGCCATAACCGCCGCCGGGGCGCGACTGGTACGGGTAAGTAGGGGCGGCGGGCGCATCGGCTTGCTGCTCGACGCCGGGGATATCGGTCATACCAAGGGACGCGAGCATGTCGACCGTATCCTTGTCGACCTCGATGTGGTCGACCTTGATGGCGGACTCGTCGGGGACGAAGTCCATGCGGCGCTCGCGCTCCTCCTCCTGGAGCTTAAGGGAGATGCCGCGGACAGGGCCGCGCTGGATGCGGCGCATGAGGTGGGTAGAGAATCCGGCGATCTTATTGCGGAGGCGCTTCGAGGGGATGATGGCCACCTCCTCCAGCATCTTCTTGTTGGTGTGGAAATCCAGGGTCATCCGCGAGTAGTACCGCTCGATGACCTGGCGCGACGACTTCTTCACCGTCTTCGTCCGGACGCGGCCCATGTCGGCGGCGTTGGCTGTGGCGCTCTTGGTGGAGGGACGGCTGCTTCGCTTAGGTTTAGCCGCTCCTCTCGCTGCGGACTAGGGTTTCGGGTAGGGTAGATATTTATATATAGGTCGCGCGCACTGAAGGATTTCCTGCTGGGCATAAGACAGCAAACTCTAGAATCATAGCATCCGTGGACGTATTTTTACGTGGGCCAAACCTTGCTTAGCCCAACAGGAAACCGTAATTGATTCCGGTCCAAACCGATTCGGTGTAGCTGCGGCCTGATTGAACTCGAGTCAGATACAAGCTCAATACATGTCATTTGTGACCATGGAGCAATTTTGACACGCTGTTATAGAGAGCAAGAACAAAGGAGAAGGTAGTATTCTTGGACAGCATAGGGAGAAGAACGTCTCTCTCGCATTACTTTCGATTGTTTGGGGTTCAACGTCGAGTCCAATCAACATCTATTGCATATAATGACAATAAAAACATATACTAATCAGAATGACATCTAAGAAAACATACACTTATTGACTACGTGATTATAAGGCCAATCTTTTCTTTATCGATTTTTTATGCCTAAAGTAAACGAATACATATTAGTGTTGTTGAAAAAACCATCATGGTATAATTTTTACAAAAAAAAAGAATAATATGAGACATAATTTTTACAAAAAAAAATTTCTTCCTTCTACAAGCCCTAAATCCTCAATGATCATTCATTTTTTAAACATGAAAGTAGGTCGGGTCAAATCAATTTTATCATATCAAATTGATGATCAAATTTGATTATATATATAATTATTTGTGGCAAAAAATACATGATACAAATGACCTTATTTGGGAGAAAAAATAATAAATTATACAGCAATAATGTACTCATATATTGTATTATATGAAACAATATCCTCTTCTAAACATCAGCTGATGAAAACTTTCCTCCAGGCTAGCAAAAAAAAAAAAAATCCAAAATTTAAATTGTCTATAACTCACTAAATCCTTTAAAAACATGTATAAATTTGAGAGAGCTCTGAATAATGAGTTACTTCGTAAACCAGAATATCATTTACAGCAAAGATATATATAGAGAAAGAAAACATATTCGCCGCCATATCGGCTTTAGGAGTCAGAAACCATTTATTCATATACCTTTCCACATTACTAATGTGGATAAGAGAAGGAAGACTAGGAAAACTCTTAGTAAAGAAAGAGTCTCAGAATTTCTTCAAAAGAAAAACTAGGAATTCTAATTCATTACTTTGAAACTAACTTCACTCGCCAGAATTCCCGGTTAAACCAGTAGTCCTCACTGCCTCTGCAACAGGTAGTGCTTCTAAAAGCATATCATGTTTCCTCTTATTCTTGTGCAGTTTGTTCACCCTCCATAGAGTCAGAAGATGCTACTCCTGCGATTCGGACAAGCCATGAACAAATTATAAATATGCAGTATGGCATGGGCTAACTAAAATTTAAGTTTGCTGAAAATTATTTATTCATATGTAAGCAATCAAATGGGACACCATAATTACAAATGGCAATGCTCAAAACCTGAACACCCATATTCAGTATTGTTAGATTCACGTAGGTACTGTAGAGCCAATTACAGAACCGAGAACCCCACAAACATTAGCTAAAAAGCCTAGCAACGATAAATCATAATCTTGCAACTGAAAGTGTAAGCAGTGAAAAAGCAACACGGTTATGAAAACCATAATTCTAGTATAGTTATTTCCATTGAACTAAAATTAATGATACTCAATAAGGTTCTATTATAGAGAGCTTTCCACATAATTCTGGTCAGCAACATCAGACCACATGAAAGCTTTTCAGAGATTGCTCCATGATTGTGGTTTGATGGTGCCAGATGTAAAACATTAAACGGCACATCGCCTTTATCAGGGAAATGAAACAAAATTTCAGCTCCGCAGTCATTGCACAAATGAAAGTCTCAAAGCTATATGTGGAATCATGTAACATATGCTTCAGCTCATAACAAGGGAATAAAGAAAACAAACTAGGATATAAATTACATGTCTGGTTCAGTTGTTAATTTTAGCACCTCTGTTTACTTGTTTGAGCAATATAACCATGTATGGTGTACTTTCATATACAGAATATAAAACAAAAGAAAAATTTACCTGAAAGGGTTCGACAAAGAACTTCCCTATACAGAATTAAAAAAAAAAAAGGATACCTGAAAGTGTTCGACAAAGTGAAAACATCAACATGAGATGTCCGAAATTCAGTAGTATCTAGTTATTTCAATGTACTCCATAGCCATGAAGCAAAAGTGTTTGAGCTATTGAATCTCTAGCTTCATTGCAGAGTTTGTCTGCATCTTTTCCATCTAAAGGCTTGTGTATTACAACTTTCACTGAACCTGAGTTTATCATACACTCCTCTCCTGCAGGCATAACCTTTCCAGTTCCCATAAGGGTTATGGGCACAACAGGCACACCGGTCTTTGAAGCAACGCTAAATGCCCCTTTCTACAAGGTCAATAATTAAGCCAACTCATTTCAGAAACTCCACTGACATAATCACATTTAATGACTTTAAATGGAGCCTACAAATTTCACCTTGAAAGCACCTAACTTTCCATCCTTGCTCCTAGTTCCTTCTGGAAAGAAAAAAACAGATGCTCCCTTCTTCACCAATTCCATGCAACGCTTGAGACAATCCTGCAAACAATGACAAGATTAAATAAAATACATGTAATAAAATAATGCAACATAAGAGAATCAGCAAAATGGAAGTCTGCGTACAAAATACCCTTCTACTGATTCTCATAAAATTTCCAGTTTAAATAGGAACCAGGACATCTGTAATTCCCTTTGTGCAAGGAAAAAAAAATAACAAGGGTATCATGAAGGTGAAAAGATATCTTGGATTTAGATCCATCTAGAAAGAATGAGGGCAAACTATTATTGATTATATCATTAAACCTTAAATTCAAAGTGACCGATTAAAATTTTCATGGCAAATACTTAAATAGTTTACATATTGGAAAACACTAATTTGATGTATCTAACAGAAACTGAGATATCTCGAGAACAATGACCCCAGAAAAATTGAAACATTAGTAAAACAATTACCAACTGGCTCCTGCTATCCATTCTGCGAAGAGGTATTACACCCATGAGGAACATTGCCCATCCGATGATCGGGAACAGAAATATGCTTCTCTTGCTTATAAACTTGAAGCTCCTTCCAAGTGTCAGAAGAGTGTATATGTCCAGGAAGCTCTGGTGGTTAGAGACATACACAGCTGGGGTGTCCTGAGGAGGCAAATTGTCCATCCCCTCAAACTCAAATTTATAGAACGGAACAATAGTCATTGTTGCCCAAATCTTTGCAATCAAGTGATGAGCCCTGCGCCGATGCCTATCAAAAAGGACCACACATGGGTGCACCACCACCATTACGGCAAACAGAAAGATCGCAGACACAGCCGTGACAAAGTAAAAGCAAATCCCTCTGATTCTTGAAACCAATTGAAATTCTGATCAACAGCAAACCCCATCCAAATGTGAGAAATTAAATTTAGCAATTACAATGAAATTTCTCATATAATATATAATCAAGATGATTAAATCCATTTGGCCCAGTCTTCATTCTAAAATTCTTATTTTTCCTCCTTTCAGAGATCAAGAAATGGGTTTTTAATTGTTTCTTCTAAATATCTTCATGTGTATCATGTCATCTAGAATGGAGAGGACATGGTGTCACTTACATAATTGATTCTTCCAAAGTTCAAGAAATGAGTTTCCTGTTTCTTTAGGGCATTTTCTCAAACCACTTGTAATCAATATGATTCACGAAAGCCAAATGACAAAAAAATCAACAACTTGTCAGCATGCTTGGTAACATAATCATACTCGATTCGCTGCGATTAAGATTCTAAAATAAAATATCAACGTTCCTAGAAAAAAGAAAATAAATTTCCAAAAAAACCCAAAAACACATTTTTCTCTCAGCAAACCTGAAAGGGAGCTTGCCGCGTCATCAGGGAACCCGGCAGCAGCTATCTCCGATCTAACGACGGTGTCTCTTCGCACCGTGGTCTGCTTCCTGATCGGAATCGCAGGCTTGGGGCAGTGAAACCTTAGGTTCCAATTGAACTGGTTGTTCCGACAACCCGAGACCGCCGTAACTGAAAAATCAGAGCAACGAGAAGAGAAAGAAAGCTAAATTATCCACCAAACACCAACACCGGTAAAAGATCAAAGAATCGATTTCATACCAGGAGAAGAAAGGGCGTTTCTCGGAGCGGGCGGACGATTTAGGGGAGTAATTGAGGGCAGCGATGTGCAGGGTTTGAGCCCCAGGAGCGATCCCGTCACCATTCTCTCTCTCTCTCTCTCTTGGTACCGCCTGGGCCTCCGTGGCTGATGGGCTGAAGTGGTCATTGACTTTAAGAGGAAGATGTTGGATTGGAGTGAACTCATTGTAGGGTTAAGCATAATCTCATATTTATTATTAGTGTTAATGAAAAAGACAAATTTACATTCATATATCCCTCTTGAGTTTTAATTTTCATACTCATTCTCTAAATTTGAGTCAAACATATGTATAGAATCAAAATGTATAATCCATTTTAGATAGTGAATACGTTATGATAACCCTAACTAAATTAAATTACTGATGATAAAAGTAGTCATATCAAAATTTGCATTATTTCCAAACATCAAAAGGATAGATATGTATATATCCATTAAAGAATATACAACCATTATAAATAGATAGGTCTGATCAAACCGTCCGATACGATGTGAAAAGTGCGATACATACCGGTCGATCCAACGATCATAATCGAATCGATCTGTTTCAAGTGATATGTATCAAACAAGGTATATCATTTAGTATGCCTCAAAACTCGACTAATTCTATTAAAGAATATAAAATTATATAAATAGAATTAATACTTATCATATTAATAAAATGACTGATCGATACTAATCTACCCAAAGACATAAGGGTGAAACATCTGGTATGCTTGTCTATCAAATAATATGATCAAAATTCAATCATTATCATAATCACTCGTATCACTAAAATTCGATCATTATCAATCTATATTTATTAATAATAATCGAGTTTCGATCGTATTGATTCAACCACTCGGATCATTGGTGTCCATGGTCAAATCGTTTATATATATATATATATATATATATATATAATGTCATCGGTTAAGAAAAGCATTCGAATATTATAATGTAAATAAATTGGAAATCCATATTACACACCCCTTGCATGCTTGCCACACATCTTTTTCCACGTGAACTGCCACGTCCCCAGAAAGCCATACACACATCACTCCATTATTCCACATGCACCGGTATGCATGATCACGGCCGGTGCAGTCGCCATCATTTCTCGTGGTCCTCGATGCTGATGCATCCATCCCTCCTCACATGACGCTGCACGCGTTGACGTCGTCGTCGTTGAACATGTTGCTGACGCGGTCCTCCCCCCGGTGCGGCGCCGGGACGTGGCCGTGCTTGTCGCCGTTGTAGCCGTGGCGCCAGTAGTTGTAGCTGCTGCGGAAGGAGTCTTCGTCGTGGAAGTAGTTCTTGGCGGTGGTGAAGTAGAGCGGGAGGCCGGGGTTGGGCCAGAACTCCGCCTTCTTCCCGCTCCGCCGCGCCTCCTTGAGCACCTTGTTCCGGTCGACGTATCCCGTCACCGTCACCTTCTCCAGCTCCAGCTCCACCTCCACCGAGTCGACGCCTGATCAAACAGCACTTACGTGTTCTCCCATTAGCTATCTCGTGAATTAGTTGATCGGAATGTGCATGAAGAACAAAGTGCTGTGAGGCTTATAGATCATTGTTTGATTGTGATTAAGTTGGTAAAAAAGAGATCGACTACCATCAGACATCAGTCACCTCTAAGCTTTTGGAGAGCATGCTTGACCACCCTCTCGCAACCTGTGCAGCACATCCTCACTTTAAGCTCCACGGTCTGCGCACAAGGAAGGGTTGATGATCAACAGAAAGCTCGTCTTGCCCCCTTGGAAGCACGAATCGGATAAAGTACATATCGAGATCTAAGGTGGAAGACACGATTCATCTACTTATCATGGTTATTATCCAAAGGGAAGAAGGAGGGCAAAGCGGACGCAGAACAAACAACACAAATGAACATTGTGGGAAGGAAACATTAACAGATCAGTGAAAAGATTCATGCTTCAGAACAAGTAGGTTTTGCAGCATCCTTCTGATCTTCCCTTTTTCTCTGTTCTTAGGTTGTGTTCATGAAATAAGAGATGAAACAATACAGTAGGCAAGGGACGAAAGCTAACCTGCAAGGAAAGAGGTCTTCCCTTGGCCATCTTCCTGCGGATCATATTGCTGTCTTCGATGTAGTAGTAGGAGTCGTTGCTGCTGCTGCTATTGCTGGGGTTGTCGTAGTAGATGCTCGGATTACGACTCTTGCGGTGATCGCCTCGATATCCGAAAGACAAGTTGGAGAGCCAAGAGCTCAAGTCTCTTCCCATGGCTCAGAGGGTTGCGGATTTAAAACAGGGAAGGAGGATGGGAACAGAGTTACTGGAAGGCAGGCAGCACAAGATATTCCAGGAATCACTTTTCCTTCGTCATGTTATTATATTCCTTCCCAAGTATTCCATGTTTCCCCTACACCCTTCTTTTCATCGTAGTTTTCTTGTGCCCCAAGTGCTTGTTCTCCTTGAAATAGTTTATCCTCAAGGCAGGGAATTCTACATTGGTATCTGTCCTTTCCCTTATCGATGCTTGAAATGTGGGTCAAGACTCAAGAAGACATGGCAGACACAAGGCAAAGAAAAACATATATAATGTCTTTGAAGAGATCAAAGAATGTGGGTTAGGTGAAATTAAGAGCTGCAAGATGCAAAGAGGGAGAAACCTCTCTGGAGTCTACTGTTCTATTTCCATCTTGTTCAAAGTTGTGCCCTTCCGCCTGCTACCAAACTCATTAGTAGGTCCAGGATTTTGGGCACTTCACTGGCATTTTCCCTGCCTTGTTGCCTTGGTAGTGATGCAGTGCAGTGATCAAGGAATTAGCTCCACTTCATGTTATTGTAATCATAAGAACCACATGCCATACCTATGAAGACATCAATAGCTTCACTGGCAAACTAGATTCTATGCAAACCTACTTTAGAAGATGATGTTTCATATAATCTTAAGCAGAGACAAAGTTAGAATTCACACAGTAACACTAGGGAGAATAAATAATCTGGTGACTGGGTTTTATGATCTGACCATCGAGCTCACAGAGATTAGTTCTTTAACTAGAAATATCAGCTTTAGCTGTAGCAGTTAAAACTTTTTTCCTGTGTATAACTATGATCACTAGTCATGATCATCATTTTGGTCCTGGGGAGAGACAATCTACTTTTTTTTTAAAGAACAGTGGCAGGAGTGTCATCTATCTGTTTATCACTGAATGTTGCAAGGCCCTGTGGGGTGGAATGAAGAAGAGTGAGCTCCTTCTTTCAATCGAAATCCACAAACCTGGAATGCACCATTCAAAACTGAGCTAAATGTTATGGCCCTTGCTGGCTTCAGCATTTACATGCTAGCTTCCATCAGAGACCTAAATCATATAAAATGCAGCTCCAGTTGTTCAGCAAAATATTGTAAGAAACAGATTCCAACATCTTCCACTTGAATCCAGGATGTTTCCCCCTTAAACAATCCTGATCAGTACAACACTTTCCTGCTGGAAAGTAAGAACAGGAACATGACATTTGACTCCATCTCAAACACTGCTGAAACAAATGATGCATATCATTACTTCCCTCTCAGTGCAAATCTCTCAATGCATAACATTACACACCAAATGCGCAAAAAAGAGGGTCAAGCCCGTGCTTTTTCAGAACCTCCTTTGATTACCAGAGAAGTGTGGGCATGAATCATTGTGAATCTCTCAGGAAACTCTTAATTATTACAGGCCAACTGCAATGATGATCGAGTATGCAACTGGAACGTAGGCAAGCTTATAAACAGAAATGGTGTATGCTTATAACAGGTCTTCTACCACAAGGGTTGAACAGAAATAAAGCACTAATAAGATATTTGTTGAAATGAACAATAAATTTGATTTGATACTGCCATTTTGGAAGAGTTCCCATTAAGGGATCACAGCTGGTAGAACAAGAATCAAAGATAAGAGATACTGATGTTTGATAAGAACATTCAGATGCCCTCACCAACAAGTGGAAACTCAGCTCATTTTTTTTAATTAGTTCTGATTTCTCACTCTTATATCGAAAGTTCAAAAGGTTCAACTGTACATATAATGTGATAACGGGAAGAAATGATTAATCTGAATTTTATTGATAGTGGATATACACACAAAAAAATATATATTATAAAATATGATAATGATATAATTTTTAATCAATAATAAATATAAAATATTCATCTAAATCATTTTCATATTGAAATTGTGATATTCATTATTTGATAGAATAATGATAATATGTTATCAAAATTTTTATAATTTAGAATCATGATAATATATTACCAAAATATTAGGATGATCATGATAATCTTATCATGATTTATTTTTTTCAATAATATCCTTCCTAATATACCTGCTTCAAGATGGTGCTCTCATCGGAGACATCAATCTTAGACCGAAGTAAAAATAATTACTATCGAAACAAAGATTTGATAAGAGCATCTACAAGCTAATAAAAAGATGAGACATAAGAGATACATAGTTCAACATTTCAAATTTTGTCATAAACAAAGTGAAAATCGATAGCTATGTGCTTCATTGAGAATAAAATACAAGATTAACAAATAGATATGTTGCACTTGGTATTATCACATTATATAAATAGAGGATTAGAAAATATGACAAATAATTCAATAGTTATTTCTTATAATAGAAGATCATATAATATATTATTATTTCTTGAAACCCCAAGAGTTTGGATCATGATAAAAAAATATGATATAAGCACAAGTAAATATCCTGTCATCCTTATTACCTGCCCAACATCCAAAAATGCATAAGACAATAAATGAGAGTTTTTTTTTTGAGAAGTAAGCAATGATCAATAATAATTTAATGATTGTCCAATGGTTGAAAGTAGGCTTGTGCATCAATTGAAATAATCTAATTACTACATATACATTCGTAATGTTTGGACAAGTGAATGTAGATCGTCAACAACTTGGCAATACTTAATGACATCAATAAAATTAGTACTATCAGATAAGGAAAGAAGAATACTTGTAGAGATTAGTGTAGCAACAACATTAGCTTCAAGTATATATGTGCGATTAAGAAGGTCATAAATATACTTTTGTTGATAAAGAAAATAAATCATTACTGTATGGTTGACTTAAACACCAATAAAATAACCGAGGGACCTAAGATCTTTAATAGAAAATTTATTTTTAAGTCGTTGAATGAATTATTATTGGTTTATTACCAATAATAATTAAGTCATCCACATAAACTAGTAAAACTATGATTATACTCTTATAATAATAAATGAATAATGAATTATCAAATTGAGAATTATGAAATTTAATTAAAACTAGATGTGCTCGAAGTTCATGATACAAAGCATGAGAGGCTTGCTTGAGACCATAAAGAGTAGCTTATAGACATGTTGAGAAATACTATAATTAATAAAGCTTGAAAGTTGCCTAAAAGTACATCATCACCATAAAAAAAAAACATATTATTCACGTCCAATCGTCAAATTCCCTAAATATTAGACAAGGTAAGAGAAAATAATACAAATTATTGTTGGCTTCATAATTAGGCTAAAAGTGTCACGATAGTCAAGGCCTAAATATTGATGAAATTTTTTTCCAATAAATCTTAAGTTTTACTTATTAAAGAGCTATTACGATTTTGTTTGATATGAAAACTCATTTGTGCCCTACAATGTTTTGACTTAGATATAATAAGACAAAGTCTTATATACCATTATCTAATAAAGCATTATATTCTTCAGATATTGTTGTTTACTATTTAAGATTTTTTAAGACTTGGTCGAGAGCAAAAAGCTTAGAAATAAAATTTTAGGATTGTTTTAAAAATAAAAAATATATTTATTTGATTTAAAGACTTTTTTTTTAGATTTAGTAAACATCGGATGAATTGTTGGCACCATGCACGAAGGACTTAATAGGTTCTGAGTAGATAAAGTGTTTGAATTGATGGATGGGATTAATGTTTCAACTTGAATGAGAATATTAATATAAGGTTGCTTATAAATTTGGGGGACCTAATCAATAAAGTTATTCAAAGCCGATCTAGGTAAAAGAGAGTTAAGTGATTTATAAGAAAAAATCAAATTTCACAAAATCAATAAAATAAGAAATACAAATTATTTAGTTGATGGATCAAAACATTTAAATATATTTTGATTAGTATAATATAAAAAAATCACATGATTTTGATCATTCGAGTTTATTATGCGTGTAAGGTTTTAACAATAGATAACATAGACATATAAAAACATAACTTATTACGATACGAGTAGATCAAAATAGTTATTCAAATTATGAAATCATGTTAAGATTTAAAGTAAGCATATGATTAATAAGATAAATTGATATGATAAATATATAAAACCAAAATTAAAAAGATAAAAAAGCTTAAGTAAAGAGTATGAGACCGGTTTAAATAATTTGCTGATGATGATATTTCACGATCTTATGTTTAGAAGCATGTGGACGGATAAGAAAATAAGAGATTCTATTGATTTCAAAAAGTTATGAAACTTTTAAAATTCCATATATGTGGTGAGAAAATCATAGTAAAATAAAATAATGAATTGTTAAAAAAAAATTTAATAATAAGTTTAAACTTAGGAAAAATAATCAATACTTCATATTTTTATTTTAATGGGAAATAATCACATATATGAAATGATCAATAAAAATAACATAGTAGTTAAATCCATTATGAGATTATATTGGTGAAGAACCTCAAACATTAGTATATGTTTTATAAGAGAGGATTTAGAAAATAGAAGTTTGTACATTTTATTACATTTGCATGAATTACATGAAAAGGGATGACAAGATGATGATGATAAAGGTAGATTGCAAGAACAAACAATATAATTTAAAATATTAAAAGAAGAATATTATAAAATGGTTATATCATTCTTTAAATGAAGTCTTGACGGTGGCCAAAGAACATAAGTAACATTAGAAAGTAAAAAATAATTTTGAGAAAGAGAGAAGGTCTATAAAACCAATATGAGTTATTTTAAGACCTTTATCATTATATATCATAATATAATATCATTTGAACCATTATAATATAAATAAAAAGATAAATTACTCAAGTCAAACATAATATGATGAGAAATCATAGAGCCAACAAGCTAGTTTGATTAATGTTGAAAGGATTGAGCAACAAAATGAGGCATACAGTGGTGTTAACAAAAACCAAATAGGTGATCTAGTAGAATATGTAGAATATGGTGGGTATAAAGGTTGAAATATTCATGGAATAAAATAGTATCTTATAAGCAATGATATTTCTTAGCAATATAGCATTGCATATCATATATTTGATATGTGACTTTGTTGTTGAATTGTTGCCTAGATTGATTGATGCTTTTGTAATAGCATTGTTGCATGTTGTCTCCAGAATAATTATTTAAACGATTATCTTACTAGTTATAGATCTTGTATTTATTGTTAGAATTAATTTTGTTAGCAAAATTTATGATGATAAAAATAACATGAAAATGTGGTGAATCTTGCTTAAGATAAGCTTCACATTAAATAAGCTTATCATGAAGTTCTTAAAAGATATAAAACTATCACAAGCATAAATTACAGTCGAGATCTCATTATAATCTGAACCAAGACCATTTAATACATGAAAAATGATCTCATCATCATCCAGCGGTGCATCAATCATAACAAGTGTGTTTACTTAAGTTTTGACAGCCTATATATAGTGACCTTAAAAAACTTAAGTAGAGTTTCTTGAAGTTGCATAAGGTGACCTAAAATTGGTTGACATACATTGTTGGAAGCTTGAACCACAATTCATAAGAGAAATTTGTAGAGGCTAAGTAGAGAATAATTTGAGGAGAAAGAGAGAGATAATGATAGCACTTCTTAAAAGATAATTTTAACGAATGTATATATTAAAAAAAATATTTATGATCCACAACTGTAAGATTTTTTTTTAATTATTAATGAAAGAAAGTGTTGGTATCATCTACTTAACCTTTCGTAACTAATTAAAAGAGAATAAAATTGAGTCTATCAAAATGTATAATTTATGGGCATGAGTTTAAGGAGCTTGAACAGTAACGTTAAATGAAAACAAAAGTATTTTCATGCTGATAAAGTGGAATGAAGTAGTTTACAAGAAAGTGAAGCTTCTTAAAGTATAAAGCTCAATAGGAATTACAATATTACGTTCAACCAAGAGGAAACACAAAGCAACAATAGTAAACCAGAGGATCAAAGAAAGAAAAACTCGTTGAAACAACTATTGATCTAATACTACGATAAAAATGATTAGCTTGCATTCTATTGATTGTGGGTATAAATTTGTATACACAAGGAGAGATTACAAAATACGATAATTATATATATATATATATATAATTAATTAATAATATATATAATATTTATTTAAATCATTTCATAACGTAAGAGATAGATTATTGATATATTTATGATAATATATTATCATAATTTTTACAATCTAAAATCATAATAATATATTATCAAAATATTAAGATATCATAATTTATTTTTTAAATAATATCTTTCCTAATACTAACCACTTTAGTAAAAATAATTAAGCTTAAACATAGATCCCAACAGGAAAAGTTGTTAGACTTTACAAGGATCTTTGTTATGCCCGAAATAAATATTATGACATTATAGCATCATTTTAAGTTAATATTATTTTTAAATAAATAACAATAAATACATGCCTTCTTCCGTCCCAAATTAATTTTTATTTTAATTGTATTTTTGACTTTACAAGAGTTGATACAAGACTTGAGAGAAATAGTCTCAAGTAAATTTCTTTTTCTTATAGCTTTGTATGGGTCAATGTAGGCAGCAGCATATAAGTGAGATTAATTAGTTGGGCTGTGGATTTGTATTATCGAACTGTCTTCATTCGAAGAGTTGTCTTATTAAAAGAAATAATTCCCTACCTCTATGCCATCTTATTAAAAGAAAAAATCCCTACTTATTTTATTATCAATTTATTATCAAGTGCAATATTTTTTATTTTATTTATTTTTTCTAAAAAAATAGTATATATATTATCTTAAATCTTCAAATTTTAAATAAAATATTAGTAAAAGACGAAGTCTTTCTAAAGAAAAGAGAAACTATTTATGACCTTTTAGGATGATACCTTTTCAAACATCTTAAAATAGAATACGTTCCATATATATATATATATATCATTTTAAATATTTAGAGAGATATAATATCAAGATTTTAGAGGAATAGCAATGTTATTTCGGAACTTTCAAAGGATAGAGATGTAAAATCAGTTATATAGTTTCAATCCCAAAACTAGGGTTTTTAGTCAAGTCTCTTCTCTGTTTCCGTTCCCTCTCGCGCTCTCCCTCGCTCGCTCACTCGCGAAACCAAGAAAGGGGGAAGAAGATTGCGGCAGAATCCAGCGCCACGTCTCGTTGGTTCTCCGCTGCCGATGGATCCCTTCTCGTCTCCTTCGCCGTTGGGCTCCTCGTCGGAGCAGGCAGCGCCGTCGGCCGAGGCCCTCATGGACCAGCTCAAGAACCAGCTCGCCCAGGCCTACGCCGAAGAGTTCTTCGAGGTACGCCGTCAGTTATGGAGTCCTTGATTCCAAGTTGGATTTCGTTGGTTTTGATGCTTGTAACCCTGTTTCTTCTTGAATCTGCTTCTCGATTTGATGCTAAGTTTGTTCCTGCGATTTGCTTCTCTGAAACACGGTTGCCTAATGTTATCTCTAGCTATACCATTCGATCTTGATCAAGTCACCGGGAAGTCGGTCTCTTCGGGACAAAAACCGGCAGTAGAACACTTCCATCTTGTTTGCGTTGATGTCAGACGAGTTTCTTTCTTCTTTCTTTTCTATTACGATCTAGGGTCTCTCTTCAATATAGTAGATTGCCACTATTTAGGTTTTCTAGGTAATTTTATTCGTGTGCCACACATTAAGATTTTTGGCCATTCTTTTGCTGATGATTATTGGGAAGAGACAGGTTATTGGTGCATTCATTGTCAAGGACACTTAATTTGTCGATGATTTGAACGTAAGGACTTTTTTGTTCATTGGGAAGAGACAGGTTACTTAAGGAATGGTTGTACTCTTTGTTCATTCATGATTTCAGTTTTTAAAAGGCTTATGTTCGAAAGCTTCATCTTCAAACTGGGTAATACTGAAGTCACATGTATATGGCGCACTTAAGGAAGCTAAAAAATCACCTTTTTTATGTTTTAGATGAAGATATACTATTAAAATTTCCATTACCATCGATTTGTTTGTCCTAGTTGTTTTACTGTTGGATTATATCTCTAGAAATGCTGTGTAAGTTTGAATGCTTGACCTCTTTCATTCAGCTTTTCCTTGCTGGATCATGCAAATTCTTCTTTTTTTAAGTTTCTGTTGGTGTAGGGGCTGATCCATAGCAATTTCTTGAGCCTGTTAAAAAAGTCAAGAGCAAAAAGAACTGATGAAAACAAAATAAAAAGTAAGATGGCTTTTCCAATTGGACTGTCCAGGATGGGTGTACACAATTCGCAACTTAAACCATGAAAGGGTCAAATGCACGTCCACGCCCTATCTTCAGTGGCCTACCTAAACTTTTAACATCTAATCCAGGAAACTATGAAATCGTAGACTTTGAATACAATTAAACTGAGAATATATAAGTGGTAAGATATTTTTTTTTTAAAGTGTGTTTATTTTTTGTGAAGCATGAGGTTTTAGATTAGCTATGATTCACTGTTATGTGGCTATTCTGTGAAATAGCAGTTTAAAAATTAGATATTTCTCTGAGGTTTTCATTGAATAATGTGTGCTATAAATTATTGCACTAGAAACAAGTGATATGGTTTTATAGTAATGGTTTCAGCTATTAAAATTTGTCTAGGCACTATTATGCACTTAAAATTTGCCTTTTACTAGTGCTAAGTTGGTACTGCTACACTAATTTGTGCAAAATCATATTAGATGTATAAAATAAAGATTATTCTTAGGTGAAATGGTCAGTGCACTAGATTTTCATATAGCCCTTTTGCCCTTAAAATTCCTTGTGGATCTGTTGCTACTTGGAAGATAAACTGGAAGAAGAGTTGTAGTTAACTTGTGCCTTTTTATATATTCAATACTTCATACATGTAATTTTGCATGAGATCTTGTTTCCGAGTAAAAAAAAGTAAAAACAGCAAATAACCTTCTGAACCATTGGTGAAGCATATCATCCGCATGCAGATCCTTAGTTACTCGGAAACCATTGGTTTCCTCGGAAAAGACCTGCCTATATTTCCTAGCAGAATTTGCAAAAAAATATGCTGGTCGCTTTGAATTTCTGTAGATATGCACAAAATCTATATCTCAAAACGATTTAAACAGTTTGAGACCATTAGTGATAGCGTTCTTAATTTTCCATCTTTTCTGTAGTGTGCCTTATGGCAGCCTCCTGCACACCCAGGACAACTGCAGCCTCAGAATTAACTGCAGAGAGTTTTGTGATATTGTAGCCAGTTATGCCGACTCCGAATGAGATTGAACAGGGACAGTTTGTTCATTTGTGGCAAATCTACATTCAAACTTGTTGCCTTGATAATCAGTTTGCACCGTCAGAAAAGAAAGAAAACTATACACTTTTCCTGCTTTACAGAGAGGGATTTTAGATTGATGGGTACTGATTTTCACAATGTTACTGTTCTTATGCACATATCACCTAAACTTGTTAAAAGTTCTGTACAATGGGTTGATCTTGTACATCTTTACCGGTTGTCATTTTGAGGCCCACTTTCGCTATAATTTTATTCGACAAGTTATTGCTTGTTCGTGTTACTAAGTCTATGTGCTGAATTTACGCTACAGACTATAAGGAGCAAGTGCTTTGCCAAGTGCATCACAAAGCCTGGAACAAGCTTGAGTGGAAGTGAGAGCAGTTGCATCTCGCGTTGTGTGGATCGCTACATCGAGGCAACTGGTATCATCAGTCGAGCTCTTTTCAGTTCACCTCGTTAGTTCCAAGCATAGCTTAATTTGGTCAGTGAGCTTGGTGATCATGAGCCACCCCTACAAGGCTATGCATCCATTACTTGTTTTGCAACTTGACTTTACCTTCCATCCTATATCTCATTTCTTGTTGCTAATCCCAGAGGTAAATTGTGAGCATTGTTGATTGGCTGAAAGTTTATATCTTGTCACGAAGTCGGAGACAATTTTAAAGACATTATTCCAACAATTTATCATGATGTCATGTTTTCTTATATTCTTGGATTCTTTTTCCAGTCCATGCAGTTCACTGCCTGATGTGCCATCTTAAGATCTTTCTAGTTAAAACTTCTATCATTCAACTATGTCTCTCACACTCGCATCTCAAATGGAATGTTTAACTCATATGGCTTTTATTGTGGTGTGGATGGCCACCAAAGCCAACATTCTCGTGGGAGAACAAAAAATCGAATTTAAATATAGGTTGAACTCTGCCACAAGGGAACCATCCTTACGTAGCTTTACTTTTGATGTGACCCAATTTAATTTATAGGCCGTTCATCGAGAGCCCAATCACTTCATCCTTTGCCAAATAGACGAGCTTTATTCAACTTGGACCGACATCCAAGTTTGACCTCATCATCTGTCTGTCTTTATTATCCTTGTTAGGATAAGAGTTGTTCTTTGTAAGGAAGGTTTCATCCTTGATATCAATTCGACTACGTTCTAGAATGATGCAGATCGGTGTGTTACGCAACTATTATCATGCTGTAGAAATGTTTCGAGAGTCCCTTTTTAGTACGTATATATAATGTTCTTTTATTACAACGATGGGGAATGTCGTAACGCTCCTTATTGTAGATGATGCAATCTCACTTGGTCTCCTCGATGCCTGTTCGATTCCCCTCAGCGTTTGAAGAAGTCCAAGCAATGCTCGTCCAGGGCTCTGCTCCAGAACTTGTCGTAGTACTGTTCGTAAGTGTAGCTCCTGTACATGGCCCGACACCCGTCGCCGCCCACGAGCTTCTCCGGGGGGCTGATCACCACGCTGTTGCCGGGGCAAAGGAATGACGCCACCGATATCCTCTCCTTGTCGGAGTTGACCACCGCTCGATGCCGCACGCTCCTATACCTTCCATTGCTCAATGCCTGCATTCACGTATGCACAGCTTTTACCTTGTCTAATTCCTAACCTTTTTTACACAGAGAAGAAGGAAAGGGAAGGGGTGAGCTGATGGAAGTCAAATTCTCGGACCGTAACATATTCAAAGATGATCACGCAGTCAGAGAAGAGAAAGAGGAGCACAAAGACTCGATATCTCTCGGGGTGTTCCAGTCCGGATAAGAACAAGATACTCAGTCTGATAATGGAACAGTGGGGACCGATAACGTGGCATCGTTGACATCTTCTGCTACGTCCAAATGAAGAAGACGTTTAAGAAGAAAATTAAGTTCAATCCCTGGAAAATCTCAAGGAGAATTAAGTGATAGTGGGAAGAAAAAGAACAATTTGCTTTTACTTTTCTTTCCCAGGTGCGCAGAAGGATCGAATGATCATTAATTAGGTGGAGACACGGAAGAACACTACGGCTATGTCTCTCTGTCTTCTGATCATATATGACATTTTATGTGATGAGGGATACCTGCAGTTGGTCAGCGACGTTGACGACCAAGGCGTTGGGTAGGGGACGAACGGCCATCCATCTGCCGTCCTTGAGGACCTGCAACCCCGCCACATTTGGATCCTGGAGAAGAATGGTTAGGACGTTGGGGTCGGTGTGAGCCGGCAAGCCATACGTGAGCTCGGGATCGGGGCACTTCGGGTAGTAGTTCACTGCCATATGTTGTTCCTGCTCGCCGAGCATCTTTTCCAGGTAGTCCTCTTCCAGTTCCAAGCTCAGAGAGATTGCTCCCAGCAGCCGAAACCCTAGTCGACGGACTTCCCTGCAGTAAGCGCTCACCACTTCCCTGACACACGTACAAAGCAGGAGAGATTGTTTTCTTCCCCTCAAAAGATGGTACTGCATGCAGAGTGCGTAAATAAAATGGTGCATATGACACACGTTGCCTTTCTCTACTCACAAGTAGCAATCATATATATATGTAGAATGAAAGGTTTAGTAGACAGTACGTAGATGAGCATATCCAAAGGGCTCAGACATACCATGTGAAGTCACAAGAAGACAGCAGTTGGCCATCCATTGCCTATGGGATACATGCATATGGCATTACATGAAGAAAAAAGGGATGGGGAAATCTTACTTGAACGAAGTGGGGTTTGAAGGCCAATCGGGCACGAGCTCCTCAAGCGGATAGCAGTGGAGGCGGAGATAGTCCCTCCAGTTGCGGACCGACTCCTTCCTGATGTTGAAGCTCGTCGACAGCCTCATCTTCTTCGTGGTGTCGTCGGAGTAGTACTTCTCCTTCTCTTCCGGTGGGAGGTGAAAGAATTCCGAAGCCACTCCCATCATCTTCTGCATCGAATCCACCGTCACTCCGTGGTTCACTACCTGCACACAGACATACATATATATATGTATAGAGAGAGAGAGCAGTGAACACTTTGTTAAAGTAGCAGGGAAGAACGAGGCTGCAGACGGCAGGAACGCACCTGGAAGAAGCCGAAAGACCTGCAGGCGACGGCGACTTGCGCGACGATCTGCTGCTTATCGGGTGAGCCGAGATCGATGATGGGGATGTTGGTGTCGTTGATCACGTCGTGGAGACGAGGCCTTTGTGACTCTGGCCGGACGTAGCTCTCGGGGAGGGCGATGTGGTTGCCGGCCGCCGAGAGCAGTTGGCTTGCCATGGGAGAGAGAGAGAGAGAGAGAGAGTGGAGACTCAACACAAATGTTATGGGGTAGTTCCTGAATTGAGGTCCCTTAAAAACCGTCGTACTTTGATCAATCCATTATTCGTATATAATTTAGATCAGAAAATGCGACAGAATTTTTGGCACGATAAAAACCATCGTAGATGATGACGTCAGCAGTATGACTGCAGACAACACTCCAAACCTATGGGAGGAGTTGAGGCCATACTTGCAATTTAGAGAACGATAAATGTTGCTATGATTTGAGGGGTGGCGGGGAAGACCGAGTACCGAGAATCCAACAATGAACCGAATCAATCGACAGGCGAAATCAAATGCTTGCAAAGGTCAAACCCTTGTCTCATTCGATCATAATACTTATTTTATGCATCAGAGTACGACTATTACGCAATTGCGAATGAAACACTTGCCAGAAGCAAAATGACTCTCACGCAATTGAGAGTCCTTTCACTATTTTTGACTTGATACCATATTATATATATATATCATGAAGAATTGCATTGCAAGTCAAAGTCTATCTAATAAAGATTTTGATTTAGTCCACCATTAGGTTTGGAAATGTATATTGCTTGTCAACGAAAAGGAAATTTCATTTATTCGATTGAAAAATTATTGACATAAAAAAAGGTAATTGGTCAAGCAGATTCACGAATCCGGGTTGTGGCAATCGGATCCTGTCGACCCGACCGGGTTGACCAACTTTCCGGGTCGGATGGATTTCGGATGACCCGAGTACGAGATAAGAAGGAAGTGTGCGATTCGGATCCACACCCGACAACCCGACAACCCGACCTCTAGGGCTTTCAGAAGGCGACGAAGGAAGGGACGATCGGTCGGGTGGGGCAGCTGATGGAGAGGCTTGACGGCGGTGCAGTGGGGCCTGGTGGTGGTGTATGTCCACCCTTCCATCGCCAACAAGGTCCGCCGCGCCCTTCCCAGCTACTCCTTTAGAAAGCTTTACGCTCAATCTCTTTCTTTATCTGTGTTCTTCATATTTCCATTTTTTCCGTTTCTTGATAGTTTAATCTCTTTGGAAGAAATGTGTATTTTGTTCCTTTTTTCTATTTTATTTATTTCGTCGTATTAATTTCATTTAAATTGTAGCAAGAATAACATGTATGTAGTTTGGTTGTATTAGGATCATAATCATACAAGTTAAGAGTTTTGAGAAATGTCCATAATCTCACAGCCATCTTGCAAATTCATAAGTGCGTGCCCTAGAAGTTTCCTTGTCAAAATTGTTCGTCAATCACTTGAAACAACAAGACCCATGTTTTGTTTTATCGCAACCAATTTATTGACCATCATGAGGGACCAATCCAAATAAAGTATTGAAAGTATTGGTATAAGAAAAATTTCCTAGACAACACCATGATTATTTCATATTTGAATAATGGAAAGTGCAGGCAGCTATTACGGACTCCTGTCTGTCTTGAAGCAACTGGGATATCTGTTCTTTCTGGTTGCCTTTTTATCTAAAAGGGAGTATAACAACCTTCTTAGAGTTTCTATGCTATAAACGTAAAAAAATACAGGTCTTGAGTCTCACAACTTTGACGTAACCATTAATTTTTGTTTTAACGCATCGATTAACTTCAAATGAGAGTTTAAAATGGACATTTTATATTTTGCGTATTTGTATTTTGTTTGATGCACTTGAAATGATATTTAGACAAAGTCATTAGTTGTTCTTTATGATTGATGACTTTTTGATCGGAGCTAAACATTTGATTTTCCTATAGCGGTGGAAGGAAGCATAATGAGCAACTTTGATTATTTAAATATGATGAAGATGATTAGATGGGATAACAATGAAGATACTAGGTCATTGTATATATGTGTATATTTCATGCAATTATATCTCTACTTATAAACTTTGGAGCTGAATTGAACTTTATGGTTTGCTATCCTAGATTTATTATTATCTTAAGAAAAAATATTTTGACTTCTTGTACACAGTAATTTCTTGCTCTTCATTTGGTTGTACAATTTCTTCTTGAATTTCCTTCTGTTTTCCTTATAAACCAACTAAAAAAGTTTAGGAATGAAACCCCAAAAGAAGCTTTAGCATATGTGAATATCTGTGGATCTATGATCCCTCCCATGCACGACACGCAAACACGCCTAAGCAAAAACAGGAAGAAACTATAACTAACTATCAAAATCCTGCTTTCATGTGCCTTTCAAGTGTTTATTTCTTACTGTTCTATGAAAATATTACTCTAACTGTGCAGCTATCATCCTGGATATGCACAATTCTGATGTGTGGAACTAGATTTTGGATATTTTAGGTTACTTATTGTGAATACTATATTTAATCATGACATATTACCTCTTGATCTTTTCATAATCCTTTTGGATATCCTGCTGTGATCACAAATATTGGTATATCCTTTATTCAAACCTGTTGCAAGTACTTCAATACACATGAGAGGGAAGGATGAGTTCCAAAAATGTTTCAACAGCATACTATTCTTATTCTTTTTCTTTGACAGATGATGATGAAATATTTGATGGCGTGATATTGGCTTATGAAACTGATATTCCTAGAAAACGTGCAAAGATCCTTTCGGGTCTAAGACTATACTTTGGAGTTAAGTGAAAGCAAATTTACTGCTTTTTCCTCCTCGGCCAAACATGTTATTAGGTAAAGTACATCATCATGCTATGGATCATGCTACTTTTATGCCCATACTTATTTTGTGTCCAAGCATGTTGCTTTATGCTGAGTCTCTCTTGTAATCAGTTTGTATGGCAGCCTGAGCCATTCTTGCAAGAAAAGGGAAGTAAGTTGATATATGTTTATGCCTGATTCCTGAAGAAGCTGTTGAGACAAGGGGGAGCAGATCAAGTAAATGTAATCTGTAGAAGAAAAATTCTTAAAAGAGCTTTTAATATCATGAGGACCATTTTGAGCTTGTACCAAACTGCATTATTTGGTCGGTTTACATCATGATACAGCCACCCCTTATGCACAAGGCTAGCACCATCATTCTAAAGAATTTTCATGTAAGTATTCTGATATTATGAGGGTGTATTGTGTCAGTTAGGAGATGATAAGTTCGTCATGTTATGAAATACTCATTTACCCTGTTATTGTGTTTTGCAAAGTGCTTTAGACATTTAGGGCATATTTGGGCACACATTTGTATTTTTTTAATGTGCATTTGGAGAAACAGGTTTATGTGAATATGTAATTGTGGAATGCATTGTCTGATAAAAAATAGATGAAAACTGAATCTTAAATGTGTATTGATGTAAGTGTATTTCAAAAGTCCATTGAATATTATGTGACAAATTTATCCATCTGACATTTTTAATATTTATTCAAAAGTGAATACATATTTTTGTATTAAAATTAATAAGTAAATAAATAAACGATGTATGTAATCTTAGAAAAAATTTCATATGGCCTAGATACATAATAAATAAAAAATATAATCATATAAATGAATGTAAAATAACATTTGCAAATAAATAAATAAGATTTCACCTTATAAAAGAAATAAATCATGTTGGTTTCTTGTAAGAGGAGTCGATGGACTTGTGAGAGCCTAAGAGGAGAGTCGGCGATGGCAAAAATCAAGAGAAGGGGAGAGGAAATAAGAATTAGGGATTCTATTATATAGTGATAATCTTGTAATTTGAGAGAATGTCATAGGATACTTTGGGAAATCTAAAAAAAATCATTAGTATCCCACAAATGCTGAAATACTAATGCTATCTTGAGGTAATATCAGTATTTGAGTATTTGCAATGCAGCATCTAGGCCAAATGCCATTTGAAAAAGTTTACCAAGCATCAATTCACATTTGAAATGTGCATTGGGCCCTCAATGCACATTTTGAATGTGTTCCCAAGTACACCCTTAGACTCTCTCCTAATCTTACTAGTGCAGTAATGCTATGGCCTGTATGTTGCACATGCAATTGGAATGTGAACATTTTTAACTTATTGATCATACGAGGAATCAAAACTTTGAAACTAAGTTATGTTGCTTAAAGAACAAAATGACATGATACTTTATTCCACCTTGGAAAATTTCTGATGTCACACTTCTCTCCAAAATCCTTCTCTTTAGTGCTTGGGAACATTGCTGAGTGGCAACTAACATTGGAACAAACTAAAATGAACATGGTTTCCTCAGCATGAGTGTTCATAGTTTTTATTGTGTCCTCTTTGGCATATGTCAGTCCATATCAACTCTTCAAGTCATGGTAGCAAAATTAACGCATTGATATATGCACTTGAAGGTTGTGGGACAATATGTCGACATCAGTAAATGTAGAAGAATTCTAATTTGTAGTTGCACCTGATAATGGGACACCATAATTATAATTTAGATGTAGCTCCAATTTATGGCTGGTTAAATGGTGAGATTTATTTGTGATATGACTTTCATGCTTCCTAGTCATATGGATAGGAATTGTTGCTACCTCTCTAGGTCTGTGCTTATTTTTGCTGTGCATATCAAACCAGCATAAAGTGTTAATGGAC
Source organism: Musa acuminata AAA Group (assembly GCF_036884655.1). NCBI lineage: Eukaryota > Viridiplantae > Streptophyta > Magnoliopsida > Zingiberales > Musaceae > Musa > Musa acuminata. The sequence goes on from NC_088330.1 coordinate 31,583,109, forward strand.
TTCCTTTTCCGACACTTCAGCGTGGTAGATAGGTATATGCTTCTATACAGAGCTCATTTTTCACCATGCCTTCATTAAAGAAGATGGCTTTAGTTTTGATATTATATGACAACAATTGTCTCTGTCATCTTTTGCTACTGGTTGCTTAATCTATTCTGATGTTTGTTGACTTTGTTTTCTTTTTATCAAGAAAATTTAGTAATATAAGATTAATATCTGATTACACAGAACTAGGCAGTTCTTCTATTGTAATAAACAATATGGTAATACGATGGATCATAGACCCACAGAAACTGTAGTAATATGACAAAGAAGAACTGATTGCTCTCTTGCAACTCATGACATGTTTATTAGCGCTAGGCTCAAGTCTTTCTTCTTTATTTTCACTCCTATTCTGTCATAACACTTTTTCTAGATTTTCGTATGAAAGAAGTTGCAGAAGTATCCGAAAAATAAAAGTAACAAAACTTTGCCTGGAGTTGGTAGAACTTGAAACTTCGCCTTTAGTAAAATTTACTTCTCTGGAGATGCCTTAACATCACGGTATGTCATTTATTTTTCTCATGCCTCATGTTTCACTCGTCCACTTTGTATCAGCCGAAGAAGGTATCCTTTTATATTCAGCCAATATGTTTTTCCATTTTCTGTAGCATCTATGCTAGTCAAAATTAATAGGAAGAGCATAAAGATTATTCAGTGGAATAAAAGTGTCAAACATGATTAAGGCTGGGTAATTATAGGTATTTACTCACGTTTTTCTTTGATTCCTCTGGGAGCATGTGACTTTGTGAATAAGTAGGGTGTATCTGACATGCTAACACTGTACCGATGTTGGAGATGCTGAAAGTGTTCACATACCACGACAAATGAGTATTTCCATGCTTCAATGTTTATTAAGAAAAGGCTCAATACTAACATATGGGACAGTTGACTATAACGATATTGAGCCATGCAGTTTGGACTGACTATACTGTAATGGTATTGTGTGATATAGTTTGGATGAAGAAATACTTAACAGATCTGGATCGTTGGTTCCGCCTGACACTGGATGCATCCGAGGGTTCTCTTAACATGGTGTAGAAGATGGACCACATATGGGCAGGTGTGATTGTGTTCATCTAACAATGGTTCCATTTGTTTACCTGCAATGATTGAATCCTCATTGCCATATAACCAATCTTTGTAGTTTGTAACACCTTGGCCACGCTGAAACCTCATGATTGCATCACTTCATTATTATATTGCTAATATAAACATGAGATGTTGATAATAGAGGAAAATCAGCTTTATTTTTTTATCAAACAATTCAAAACCATCGTTTATTAAGTTATTTGACAGAATTTTGTTTCTCAGTTGCCATCTTATTACTAATTCTATGTGAAGTTACACTCTAGAATATATGAAGAAGTTTGAAGAGGCTAAAGGATGTTGGGAGGGAGCTGCAGGTAGAAGCTACCATCCAGTCGGTTGAAGACAAGCTACTGAATTCGCCGCACCCACACAAGTCTAGAAAATAGACTCGTGAAAGATCAGAATTCTTCAGAGGGGCCTCTTTCTGGTGCAGTATCGATCGTGCAAGATGAAATACATTTGACAAAGTCTCATGTATTTTGTGAAATGCTGGCTGGCTGCCTGGGCAAGAGCACACAGTGGTGGCACAGTTTTGAGTTAACTTTTTTCCGAGGGGTAGATTGGTTTGAGGCTTTTGGTTTTCCGGTATATGGTGCACATCATCAGTCTTCTTGTTTTCACAAGAAAGCCCGGTAAATCGCTGGGGAAAATGTGTTTTAAAGTTTCTTCACCAAACTCTCGAACAAATTATAGTTTCTGGTTATTGTACTATACGAATGTTGCTCCCCTCCCTGTGGTGCTTAAACCTCATTATACTGGCAATTGTTGGGCATGTGAATCATCTTGAAATGGCAAAAATGATGCATTTATCATCTTTGATCCCTCCCCACCAGCAATAATCACTTCCCATATTGTTGTGTTACTGCTTGCAGATGGGTAGATTAGTGCTGCACATTTGAATTCTTTAGTCACCCAACTTTACTGGGTATTACTCGTGAAACGTTTGCTTTAAGTCACAGATGCAACATTACTTTGTCGATGGAAATGGCAACGACAGGAACAAGTTCTAAGGTCTTGTGAAAGAAATAGTTCAGGGATCCTTGAGACTCTGTAGAACCGATGCATGGCTGTGAAGTTCCTATTGCCATCGGGACGACTCTGATAACTCTCGCGGTATCAATGCTGGAAACTGAAAACCTTCAAGCAGAAGAAGGCGATGGATGGCACAACTTTAGCATAGCAGCACAGGATGTTTGTTCTACACCAAGTAGGGCAGTTTCTCGAGACGTCCGTCGACAAGTACTACAAAGTGCACAACAATAGCACTACAAAGGGCAGTTTCTTCTTCTTCTTCTTCTTCTTCCGGTTCATCGGTCATGGCACCCAACCCAGCATGAAATTGTTCTCTCCTGCTGAGTTCCTGGGCATCGCCACGACTTCGGGAGGAACAAACTGGTGATACCTGTTGAGGAATCACGTCGTGCGCGATCATACAAGCGAAGCTAAAGACCATGTTCTCCGGATCTGCATGCCAACATAGAGTGGGGAGAAGGAAGGAAGAACTCATACCCGATCTGCAGCGTGGGTTCACGATCCATCCCGCTGGATTGCAGCGGCTGCACGGGGAACGCGTTGCCGCCTGCGGTTGCGTCAGAGCACCATGGCCCTTGAAGAGCTCTGAAGGTGGCACCTTCTGCCTCGATCTGGCAACACACAAAAAAAGGGATTTCTGCAGTCGTTGAAGGTTTCATTGTTGGTGTAAGAAGGAACGTACCTGCTCTTTCAGCTGCTTGTTTATTTCTCCAAGATGACGCTCCTTCCATCACAAAAACAACAATATGGATTACTGCCAATCGACGGAGATATAAGAGCATTCGAAAGAAAAATGAGGCATCATTCATCCACCACATTCGCTTGCTATTCATGACGAAAATGCCAGAAGATTTCGGGTCGAGGAAATTGATCCAGCTGAAAGCTAAATTAGAAAATAAGCCGAATGCATAGTGTTTTCATGCACGCATTTCAAGAAGTACAAAAAAAAAGGATAGTTCACTAAATAATCTTCAGTTAAAGAAATAGCAATGTCGATTGTGTTTTCATCTATGCGTTTCAACAAGAAAAAAGGAAGAGTTTACTTCATCTTCAGTCAAATAACAATGCGATGCAAGATTAAAGAAAGGATCGAGTGTTGCTTACTTTCTTCCGAAGTTCTTCCATCTGGTCCAGCATCAACTGAGTCTGCACTTGAGAATTCTTGATTATTAAGCATGTATTCGACAATTTAAGAGCATAAACAAGATATCACACCTTCTCTCTCTCTCTCTCTCTCTCTCTCTCTCTGAGTGAGTGTGTGTGTTTTAGTAGAGTTACTTGTGGCTTCTTCTAATTCTTGCCATAGAGCTTAAACAGTTTTCTTTTCTTTTTCTATGTTAGGCCTTTGAAATATGATGAAACCATAAGCTAGTTTCAAGTTCCTGATGTGTTATTGCCATGATAGTCATCAACCGCTTGGCAGAAAAGGCCTCCTGCATCCTCATCACTTCATTAGATGTCTCAAGGATGAGATTTTGAGTTGTGCTGTAAGACAATCTTCTCAAGTTCTTTTGACTGACTTCTTGACTGTTTACAAAGTGTCCTAATCATTGGGATGTCTCCCCGGAGGCAGAAAATTGATCATTTGTGTTATGCAATGCAAATCCACATTAAAGATCGACAAATAAAACCATAAACTGTCCATATTGAAGCAAATAAAATCTCAGAGGCTTGAAAAGTGCACATAAACCAAGCACAACAGCAACTTTCAGTCTTTTAGTGAAGGTTGTTCATGTCATTGAAGCCAAGTTAAAGGATAAGGGAGGGACTGTTTGGTTTGCTGCATTTCAAACCTAATACTTTCTTTTTCCTGGGAACTGTTAGACCGAAAAATGGGTTTCAGGAAACATGAGTGGCATCAAAATAGAACTTAGAAAAGAAGTCAGGATGCAAATGATTTCACCACATGCTTGATAGAATATTAGAAGGCATCTTTAATTCAGTAACAAGATGATGTCCAAGAGTGTAGCTTTACTATTGCGTGTAGATGCATACAAGTCAATCAGATTCCATGACAATTATGAATTTGATTCAGAAAGGAGAAAAATGACATGGAGGGTATCTTGATATGGGCTGGTTCATTGCAAGCTTCATGAACCGAAAAGAGGCAAGCTTTGGTTCCAATGTTATCGCGAAGAAGAAAGTGATCGATAAGTATCATGGTTATGAATTAATCACTATATTCTTAGTAAAAGAAAAAAATTCAGTATCTTCGAATCTAGCTGTCTTGAACAAATTCTAGAGTATCAAAAATTAATCACTCAATTTCGATGTGTACCATTCGGTATGGGCAGTACGTACCGATCCGAGAGGATATCGGTGTATGGACCATCTTCTATCGGGCAGTACTAGTGTTTTAATTGATATCAAGGCGTATCGACTGGTACTGAGGTGTACCGATCGGTACCGCCCGGATTTTGATCGGTATCGAGGTATACTGATCGATACGCCTTGACATGATAGATGAAGGTATTTTTAAGGTTTTATAGTATATCATCGACACGTCCTAGCATAATGACGATATGTACTATACTAAGCTCTGCTCGGTACGTCGATACATATCAATATTCAAAACCATGTTACCCATCCCAAAAGGTGTCTTTGAGAGTCGAGGGTGATGCTGGTGCTTATAAGCCCAAAAGGATTGTTCTCTTAGCAAGAATATATAATTCTTTCAATTCCACCCTTCTGCTACCTTGAGAAAAAGAAAAGCCCCTCATTTTATGGAAAAAAGTCTGTCATTGAGCAGCCGTTCAAATAGTGCATTTTGAAACCCTAAACCATCCTCAGTTACTATTGCTTAGTTCTGATGTCTATGAACATTTTCATACAAATCTTATTTTTATCGTTTAGAGGAATGTGTTTCTGAAGGATACATTTAGTCATGCCAAAGCTAGATCGAAACATGTAGGAGGTATCATTGTTCACTTGTCTTTGAGGAGATCAAAAGAAACTAAGGTTTGCAGCTGGAAATACCAAATGACAATCCAAGTAATCAAACTAGGAAACTGCCACAATTATATTTGATGCTTCTCTATTTGCATAAATGAGTGTCTTATGTGATCGAAACTCTTGAGTAATTCAAACTCAAAAAGAAAGAAACCCTATGGAACATTTAGGATCTGTACATCACCTTTCTTTGCCGGGCCTGTGAGAGTGCAGATTCAAGCTGTCTTTCCAGTTGTTGCAGTTCCTTCACACTCAGTGGACCGAGGTCTTCCCCAAGCAAATGCCTTCACATAATAATATGCAGCTTCTATGTTAATCGGTGTAACTAAATAGCACTTTACGTTGATCATAATTTATAGATGATCGAATCGGAAGTTTGATTTGGCAAAAAGGAAATCAAGCAAAAATGTGTTGCTGCTGGATAGAAGGAGAACCTCTGGGAGCGTTGCAGGGACTCGAACCTTGTCTTCAACTTGGCCATTTCTTGGTACCAATTCTACAATGTGGTGCAAATGACTAAGCATCATGTCTTCTTCTAATAGGCAAATAAAGGAACTCTAATTGCTTGATTATATTGCAACACAAGGAGAGCAGCAAGTGTGAAAGTAGATTACATATTTACATTCATATATATGAGACTAGGGTTCTCTAAAATCATATCTCATGACAACCTTCCTCTCAAAGCAATTAGAATAGCATATATGTACAAGAAATCTGGCAACAGCTTTATTATGAAAGTAGATGAAGATAAAAGGAGTGCTAAGATCAAAGAAAGAACATGGTTCCCACTATACTCAGAAATAAGCTGTGACATAAAATCCACATGTACTTTACGACTATAGAAACATAAAGAACTAATGCGAAAATTATTAATACAGAAATTATATACCTCCTTTCATTATTATCGAGAATTTTGACAATAGTTTTTCTCAGTATTTTATCATTTTTTGGCTCACGACTCTCACTTTAGATGGTAAAAAAATTCTTAAAACAGAGATAAAGCCTAAGAATAAAAAACTCATTTATATACAGACATTCTACTATCAAAAACGTTTTTCTCTATTACCACTAGCCTCCATAACGTTCAAGGATTAATTCAAGTTCGAATCCTTAATTTATACCACTCTTTATGTGTTGGAATCCGATCGTCTAGTTTCGAGGGACATGCAAATTCACAGTTCTATTCAACTTTAGGGCACGAAATGATTAGCGTTGGTAGCATAATTCTTTCACATTGTCAAAATAGTTCTTGATGCAAAATATCATCAAAATAATATAAGAGAATGAAAATGGTCACAAAATATTTGACATGATGGAAACCCGAAATGCCAAAGAACACAAACCTGTGCTTCACGATTAGCAACGTTAGAATCCTGGGATGTGTAACAGCAACGTTGATATCGCTCTAATGTTTTGCTTGTTCTACAATGTAATCAATTCAACAGGACATTATCAATGATAAGTGTGATGATAAGGCCATAAATGAAAACAAAGTTCAGTAAATTAAATGGCGAGGAAACACAGATCATATGGTAGCTTCAAAGACTCCATGCAAATCCAATGTGCATAGTTGCATGAAATAAAATGTATAACATGGTCTTCTCTTTACCTCCTGCCACAAGTAAAATTGTCATATACCATAAATACTATAACATGGACAATGATAAGTTGCATTAATTGTCATATGTATAACTCAAAAGGGTTCTACAAAGGAATGACAAGAAATAAACTAAAAATTAGGATTATGTTTTTTGTAAAGAAAATCACAAGATTTTTCTTTCTAAGTAAAAAAAAAAATAAAGATTTCGTTGTGTTAATATATGACAATAAATTGGGTTTATTCAATATTAATGATGGCCATCAATCATGAGAATGAAATACAACCTTGACATTTCAATTTTTTTTTTGGAGAATAATCTTCCAAATTTATGATCCCATTGAGGTTTGGAGAAACAAAATATGCCATCTTTTTAACACACATATATTCACATTATAGATGAACACATTATGAATGCCTAGAAAGTATGCCCACTTCTCAAATGAGAGGGATTATAATGGCAATATCTTCCACATGTATAATCAGAAATAAAGTATTAGCTGAAAAACTCAATTGGAAATATTGACAAACATTTTCCAAAACTCAAATGTATGATTTGAGCGCTGACTGTCCATTTAGAGAACACCTCTCATCCCTACTCAAATGTATGATTTGACACCATAAGGTCAAAGTTTACTTTTTGCTAAAACTTTCTTTTTTGTATTTTTTACTGTTAAATTGCTAGATTTGGAATTATCAACTCTTTGCTCACTTATTCCTATGTTTAGATGGTAGCATCCTTGGCTGTTCTTTTTGTTTCATACATCATTAAAATTTGACATGCTAAAATTTAGAACCCATTAAGAAAATTAGTAGCTTCATATAGCAATGGTGCACATAACAACCTTAAGGACTGATGAACAAACTTACCCTCATTAAAATCATGAAACCAATTGAAAGTTGAGATTAAGTGTCTCAATGACATATGTGAGAAATCATATGTGACCTAGGCTTGAGCATGATTAAGCAAATCAAAAACTCGACGAACTTACCGGTTCAATCACAAAGCAACAAGTAGAAGGACAACTAGGAAGATGAGGTGAAACTAAAAGAAGAATGAATGTTAAACACTATCTATAAGGATCATGCTTTTGCATAATTAAAATTAATTTATCATAAAACAAGATATCATTACAATGTGTACATTGTATTGTAGCCTTTGTTCATAGGAAGATGTAAAAGTTAAATTCTCTCCATGTTTTTGTACAATAATTTTAATGTTATCCTAATTTCTTTATATCTTTTTGAATCTCAACACTACAGCTATTGGGATACTTAGATATTTGACTTGAATAAAATCCTACTTACCATATGACAAAAAATTAAAGATCTATGTACTTGTGAACAAAAATGATATTTGGTTGCCTTGTAGATGAGAAGTTTGTTTACTTCAAGAAACTTTTAAGCTCAAGAGTTATGTTTGATCAACAGATGAAGATGAGATAATCATGATTCCATCCCAAGTATTCTTCATGGACAATAACCTAGTTGTAGTGATTGACTAAATTAACTGTGTCATTCAACTGTTTGATTAACATCTGACTGGTCTTGTATTTCTGAATTTAAAATTGTAATACTTTATGTGCCTGAATTTGAGTTTATTTTGGACTAATTAACAAAGAAATAAAATGTACAAGGCGAAGTAAACTTAAATACCATCATCAGATTTCCCATGCATTCACTTTACATCTTTTTTCATTCCTTTCCTATCATTTCTATCTTCTTCTTCTTCTTCTTCCTACCAAATTACTCTATTTATGCCTTCTCACAACTGATATAAACACAGTAATACTAAGAACTGATTCTTTAGCTTATAGATCTGTCCTTGTGAATGTTCATCTCAAAGCTTTTCACTTAGGGGTAGCTCCTTGTGCACACAACACAGTGCTTGTTTGACTCATTGTGTACACAAAGCTTGGGAGATAGTCTAATGTTTGTTCACTCTTTCATCTTCACAATAAAAAAATAGAGAGCCAAGTGCAACAACTACATGTTTATTTTACTTGAAAGGACTCCTCTAATGTTCTTAAGTGAAAGGCGATGTTTTCTCAAAACATGCTTCCTTGCCTACTTGCTAATGGTTGAATTGCAATCAGTTCTTAGACCCAAGGAAAAGCAAGTAGGATATATGTACCTTACATGACAATCATATGTAGATGAGTATGCTGACACTTTAACATCTGAAGATCTGCATAAATATGTCATCATTATCTACGATCTAAAAATCCGAGACTCGAAAAGATAAACTCAACAAAGAAAATAAGAACCAAGAAATCCCAAGAAAAGAAGGGTTGAGATCCTTAAGGATTCGAAGCAGGCACGTGTGTGGATCGAGTTGACAAATCCATGGAGAGAAAGCACAAACTGGCCTAAATGGATGGTAGAAAGAGAGAGAGAGAGAGAGCTGTTCCTCGTTTCTTTTCCTCGGGGAACTCATCCTTCCAGTGATCCAAGGGCTGCGTTTAGGGTTTTTAGAGATTTGAGATCTGGGTGACCAGAGCTAACACAAGAAGGGTAAAAGGAAAGGCGAGAAAAGCCGGGGATCCAAAAGGTAATGGCAGATGATGCCATAAATAAGAGAAACGAAGGGTTAAAGAAAGATCGACGATTTCTTACGTCCAGACCTGCTTAGTCTCTTCCAACAAAGACATGAAGCAGAAAATAGGATCCACTAACTTTTCGTCAATCCTCCTCCTCCTTAGCATAGAAATGGCAAGGATCAATCCTCAGATGAGTATCCATGCCAACACTAGAATCAACCTGCATCAGTACTATGAACACGCCACAGAACCAGCTGAAAAGGTTAAAGCCATCGCAGATCCAGCGTAGATCTATGGGTTAAGGACCGAAAGTGAAGGCGATCAGCGAGAGAGAGCGTGTGTTGGTGGTGTACCCAACGCTGCCGAACTCGTAGACCTTGCCGCGGCTGGAGAAGATGATGAGCGCGACCTCGGCGTCGCAGAGGACGGAGAGCTCGTACGCCTTCTTCAGCAACCCGTTCCTCCGCTTGGAGAAGGTGACCTGCCGGTTGATCTTGTTCTCGATCCTCTTCAGCTCCACTCGTCCCCTCCCCATGTCGTCCTTCCCCTCCCACACTTCCTCTCCTCTTGCTTTGCGTTGATGCTGTGTTGGAGAAGAAGAGAATATAATTATGGTTGGGGGATGAGAGAATATTACAGGTGACAGTGATAGGGCACGACAACTGTTGCCTATCCCTTTCCACAGTGTTTCTTATCCCATCATCGTCGTCGAGCCAATTGCTTCTCATCTTAACCCACAAAATGTAGCACACCGTCTGCTCCTTAAACGCTCGTCTTCCACAAACAAGCTCACTTAACCTTCCTTAAGATCCGAAGGTATTAGAGCGAGAAGGAGACAGAAGTGCAGGTATGACGCTTCTGAGATTACTAGGTTGAGGTGATCATGTCCTACGGAAGACGAGGGGCCGCGCTACGTGTCGCGCGCTACACGCATCCTATCATGTCAGCGTGAAGCATCGGGCCGTCGGTTGGTCAGCTTTTACGTACCCGAACGATATTTATAGGATTACGTGCTGCAATGGCCATCTCAAATAATACGACGGCCTATCACGTAAGAATGAATCCTGGGACGAATATACTGCTCCTCGGCTTAAATGACGCCATTGAAGTAGTAGGAGAAGTAATGTTGGGTTCTCGGTTTGTGCTCGCGATATCCATCACTAGATGTGCAGCGAGAAATAATGTGAGAGAGAGAGAGAGAGAGAGAGAGAGAGAGAGAGAGAGCAGATGGTTGCTGGTGGCAAGTCTTTCCTATGGCTTGCTTTCTCTTTTGGCAAGTCTTGCTCGCCAACCTGACTCCACCATGGAATTTCCCATATCCGAGAAAGAAAGAACAGAACGGGGAAGGTCTGAGTGCATGGGCCATTAATTCCCCAACTAACCGCTAGCTGCATTGTGATGGAGACGAGATGAGATCTCGAAAGGTAAAAGTGTGGGTTGCTACAAGAAGCAAGCGGAGATATATTTGTGGTGAGGAGGGAGGTCTCGGAAAAGCCCACTGCATCCCATCGATCAAAATGGTGATGGTGGTGGTGGTGGTGGTGGTGGTGGCTAACTGGGCGTGAGAGCGACCGCTTCTCTCTCTTTCCCCATGGAAGATGTTTCCTCACGTTGCGTCATTGTCGACCTTTTTTCTCTCTCTCCCACTTCCGTCGTCTTCTTTGAGCTGGACCACTGGATGGGAGCTCCCACCACCTACATGTCTGCGCATCCAAGCAAGCTCGAGCTCGGGCTCTGCAGTACGAGGATTCCGTTCTGCACTCACTGTGTGATCAAGCAATTGTTTTTATGTTCAAGGAACAAGAGGGCCTCACACTGATCCGATCAGGATTGTGTGCTGCAGTATACCCATTGTGGCCGCTCTGTATAATAGGTAGCTACGCTGCTGCATGCTGCTACGATCCTCCTCGCACGCGCGAACCGCGAAAGCAATTCATCAAAAGCCATGGTGTTCACAGGTGGATACTGAACTGTGCTGGGAAGGTATCTCTATCCCCCGTTCCCTGGATGTTGATCTCTCATCAGCCTCTTCACACTGATCGATCGCTACAAATCCGTAGCCCCGTACTTGGCTCAGCCATAGCCCTGTCACTGTTGACCCTCCCTATCTCTCTCTCTCTCTCTCTCTCTCTCTCTCGCGTCCTGGACGAACTTTTTGGCTGGATGTGGATTGCATGCAAGTCTCGAAAACCTGGAGCTGCGTCAGCTACATGGCTCCTTTTTCGTTGAAGACCGACACTTCCTGCAACCATTAAAACTTGAGATGAAGATCTTGGACTCATTCCTCCAACGAGGATGCTTTATTTTTCGAAGCTTTTTGAAGCCATTAATGTGTCTGTGGAGGCCTTTGGAGATCAGCTTTATGCACTCAGCTGATGCCATGGTCGAGGAGCGATGAGATTGGGGGCGGCAAGCGCCGGTCGCTTTAAAGCTCTCGAATAGAGACGTCTCCATAGGCTTAGAACTATTCTAGTCTCTCTTAAACACAAAATCCTTCCTGTTTAGGCCATAAAATGAGAGTTATCGTTTTGGGAAGGATATATATATATATATATATATATATATATATATATATATATATATATATATATATATATATATATATATATATATATATATATATATATATATATATATAGGATATCATCCTACAAAATACTCATATTTTGGTATTTTAAATCGATATTTCTCTTTTCTTTAAATAATATTCTTATTTTTAAACATATTTAAATTATTCTTAAAAAAATTCACTTATTATAATATTTTGACTTATTATAGTGTTTTTGGCCCTTTACAGTGTTTTGACCATCATAATAAAAATATTATAGAACCTACTTGAAAATAATTATAAATTAGCCAAATGAAATCAAAATACACTAGGATATATTTGATACATCATCCTATGATTCAAATATGTATTTATAATAATTTAGGAACAACACCCAAATAGAAATGAAAAATTGACTTGTCATAGTATTTTGACGAACACTATAAGCCTACTTGAAAACATCGTAAATGATCTAGATGAATTTTTAACCTTAACCAAACTAACTATATAAGTGGTATCATAGTAGTTTACGAGGAATAACAATTAGAGAGGTAAAATATTATGTGACTTATTGTCATACCCTCGAGATAACGTTATAGAGGCATGAATCGATCTTAAAAATATATATAATTTTTCAACTGTCCATAGTCTAAGCCTAGGATTTATAACATAAAATTTGAGGTCATTGGATGCATTCAATTCTCATTCACAACACGCTATAAAATATGTATGGTTTATAATTAATCAACATATCACTTAATAACTTTATAAGACCTAAATCCAAATAAAAAATCTTTAACAATCACTTATAAACTCATAAGATCAATAAAATAATATAATCATAAGATCAACCATTTATCATAAGTTCACATGAACATAAAACTTTCATATTTAACTATCTAAACTTCCAAACATGAAGTATCTTTTAACTTTTGCAACAACGCATCAACTCATAATTTTAGACAACATTACAAGTAAAATGTTCTTTATAAGAACATCTTGTTAAACCACCAAAAAAATACCACAAACTTCTAACATTCTATTGCCTAGCCCAAGACTAACATGAGTGCGAGTGACAATCTAATCTGAAAATTTTATATAGCAACAATACGAGCTACAAAGCTCAATAAATGACTATTATATCTATGATATAGAGATGACAAATCATGTAGCATAAGCATCAAGGTGCAAAGCATATATTCAGTAGTCACTAATATCATTTCAATATATTGATGCTTAACAAGGGAGCAAAGAGCAACATACGAGTATATCAAGAACAATTGCAAGAAACGAGCTCAAATGTAGAGTCATATTTAACATTTCATTCGACTTGATATCATAGGAGCATATAACAATATATAAGTAAATCAAGTTCATAATATAAGGTATGACTTAAGAGCCATGTTTGGAAGTTTATTTGATTCATCGATAACAAGAGAGTAAAGAGTAACTTATAAGCAAGTCAAGGTTTAAAGGCATGTGCTCGAGTATCATATTGATCGGTTCATTTGTCATTGATATCGACATAGCACATAACAGTATATTATAACATCATACTCCTAGTTCTACCCATAGCATGACTAAAGTAAGATATCACATTTCAATTTTTTCTTACTACTATCAATAAGAGTGCAATAGAAGTAGGCAATTTTAAAATTAAAATATACTAACTTACTAAACAAAATGGTAGAGTTTCCTTCTACATAGTGTTTTTGACACTTATACATGATTATAGTCTCTAACAAAATAAAAATACAAACATTACTTGACCAAAATTTATACACACAAAATACTCATAGGTCATCGCCATATCTACACTAGCATAGGCTTACACGTGCTTACTTCTCTAACCAATTACTTGGGTGGGGTACTAATATCCTTATATAGAAAACAAGGTCTATAGTGAGTAATCACTCAGTAAGTATAAGCCTTTAGAGCTTTGTTTAAGTAAACATGCATCATGTCATATATATCATATTTTAAAATCATCATCATAAGATAATTAATAATAAACATCTTATCCCATAACCTCTTTAGCAAGCATAACCCTACAACAAAACACATGCAAATAAAGAAGTAAAATTCTACATCGAAATAATTCAGAATGCTTACATACATATATAGTAAACATAATAAATTTATGAACTTCTACGAGTGAATGATCCTCTATCGACACTCAATAGCACTCGTAAGGTTAGCTACTACTTTCGATGATCGACTGTGTTATATCTAAAACTTCCAAACCTATAAGTCTAGTATCCTAGAGTGGAGTATTCATATAGAACATCCTTGGCGTCTCAAGTCTAAGGACCAGGTACACCATTGGGACAACAAAATCGTTGTCTAACAATGAGGCATCATCAACCATCCAATATTCTATGAGCAGATCAATCAGTGAACTCATTCTCCAATAAGCACCTGCACTATATCCCTAGTGTCCCCACACGAGCAGCTATGAGACCAGTCACCTCCATCATATGTACGGGTATATAATACACTAGTTTGTCCGGTTATCTCGATATCCCTCTCGAGCAACCTATGATTGAGATTATTTAGGGTCTATGTTTAAAGGTAAATAAGTCTCATTAGCGTAGTCTCATCACGATCTGATTCTCATTGCACAGATCCATGGACATCACAATATATATGCATACATGCAACAAGCAATATAAAGGGATAAAATGTCAAAATATAATAAACAAAAAGAATGTGTATCATGTCACACATGTCATCACTCACGTAATTGGCATGCAAGCACCTATGACTAGCAATAGTTTCTATGATCACTATCTTGTAGCGAATTAAAATTATACTTACTTGATTGAACTAAAAAATGATGATGCCAATGAAAGATCACATTCCCTAATAATCGAGTATGCTAGAGAGTGATACACTTATCAAATTAAGAGTACAGAGTTAAGATACATTAACTAAGAACTTTATCTCTTGAATTATCGATTTATAACAATTCATTACAATAATCCATATAATAAGTTTAATAAAATCTCTTATAAAACAAACTATACTTAAGTTAAAAATTTATCTAGATTCCACTATTAAATTTTCTAACAATTCACTCTATAATCAAATTAACTAGCTAACCAAACAAACTTGAATTATTATAAAATTTTATAGAAAACTAGAAGACATATAAAATTAAATATACATCAAATTTTAGTTTTAAACTGAATTATTTAGAGGCTAAATTACCCTCCTAATTCAACTACTAACACTTATTCTGTTATGTTGAAATTGGGTTAGGATTATAACTTATAAATCTCATAACTTAGTGCACAGAAGTGGTATTTACTTGATTTTAAATCTCATGAAACCCTAAGAGAATATTTTAAAACATATCAAAAGGATGGAACCTAATCACATCCTTAAATGGGTTAATTCTAACTCGAATAAAATCTCTTCTTAGAAAATAAAAGAATTGAGTATATTAAATTGAAATAGTAATAACTCTATACATTAATCTTATATTAAAGTTATACTAGAGGTTTTAGAACCATAAGAGAATCATTCAAAATATATCTAAAAATCAAAGATAAATTCAAAATCTAAGTGACTCAAAAGCAACAGAAAAAAACTATATATAATTTGTAAAATTAGAATTTAGGTATAGCAAGGGAAGAATTAGTTTTTTCTTATCTCAATCTTCCGTAGAGTTGGGTTTTCTGACTTGTATGGATTATCAGGTTCGTAAAGAGAAAGAGATCAAAATTAAATTAGAGGTGGTTAAGAGGTTATTTTAAGGTGAATGGTTTAATCTCATTAGGCCTCATTTGAATTTTTTATTTATATAATTTTAATTGAGCTTAATTTAGTTCAGACAAAGATAATATTTTTGATATAAACTCATCTTTTAATCTCATTTATATATCTTAATATTTCGTATGTACTTTTCTCTGATTTGCATCTTCATTTAATTTTTTATTACTCCATCCATGTATCTTATAATCTTCCGCATACATAATATTTAAAGCTCAAACTTTCTTACGTTAATTATGATCAAACTCATTCAAATTCGCTAAAGGTCGATAAAATTCAATCATCATTTTTAATCATGTATGCTTATTACTATAACCTAACTTCATATTTAAGTCCACTAGTTGGCCTTTTGCGTTATATTTAATGTAAACACTAATGCTTATGCATGCTCAACCAATATTTTATAGAATACTAAGAATAATATTTTTGGAAAGTATGTACTTCATTCTTAAAAATCAAAGATATGAGTATGTCATTTATCATATTTATGAAGCAAACACATCATAAATAATATCATGAATTAAAAGTAGCATATACATATTATTTGTGCCTCTATTAGCATGCTAGTTATAATTTGAGTCTCGAACACTATACATATGATCATATCAAACTTAAAATATAAAACATAATCTTAAGTATCATGTTTGATATTTCGTTTGATTCATTAATGACAAAGGAGAAAATGTAATATATGAGCATATCGAAGTCAAAATGCAGACATAATCTCAAGAGCAAAGTCATATTTGATATTTCAGTCAATCCATTGATATCCAAGAAGCATATAACAATATATAAGCAAATCATGATCATAATGTAAGGTATATTGATATCAAAAAAATATATAGCAACATATGAGCAAATCAATATCATATATAAAGCATGAGTTCAAGAGGCATATATAATATTTCATTCAATTCATTTTTCACTTATATCAACATATAAGCATATCAGCATATCAAAGAAACATCAAATATAAAATGAGAACATAACATAGTAAAATATCATCCATTTCTGAGTGTCCACTATAGGAAAGCTCATCATGTCTCCACAATATAATATAATCTTTTTTTTATTTTTGATAAAAGATCCATAATACTCTACAAACACGGAAGTATAAAAAGGAAGTTCTGATGAAGAAAATAAAAATATACTGAAAACACATGTGAAATGAAAAAGTTATATATATGGACATACGAAATAATATTAAAGGTAACTTGAACATATACATAGTTTAGTTAATTATAGTTAAGATCAATGGCTGTTAAAAGTTTAATTAGCAACATAAGTCTCATTTAAAGATGAATCTTAGCTGAAATTAAGTTCCAAAAGGTAAAAGCAAGAATTGGTAAATTGAAGTACAATCTGTTTTGGCAAAAATTATAAGGTAAGATGCACAAGATGTTCGGAGAAGCAATTATACTCCAATTTTTTTAAACAAGACATTGACATAAAGATATAAGAGTCTAGTTTTCAACATAAAAAAGTTTACTCAATTTTAAACTTTATACTGAACATTATAGTTGAAACAATACAGCTAGGTCAAAATTCTTAAAATTTTAACATTGTAATTTGAGTGAGGTTGATGCTATTGGAAAGAGGTAAAGTTTTACAAATTATTGATAGACAACAAGGAATCAAAGATAAAAAAAATACTATAGAATGAGAAAAACACTTGTCTTAATAAAAAATAATTTCTAAAGATGTTGAACTAGTCCAAAATCCTCAAGCAAGAAGACCTTACTTATTCTCCTCCTTTTAATTATTCCCTTCACTTCTCTTTTCTTTTCATATTTTTCTCCTCCACTAACTTATCATAAGAACTTTCACAAATCATATCCAATTAGGTCCCTAACATTAATCCTCTAATATAAAATTACTTAATATAAGAAATTATTAAATAAATTATCATATTAAATTAATAAAAAAATCATACACTAAATAATTCAAAATTGAAGGATATTACAATTATAATATTTTCAATAGCATTTACAATGTTTTTAGTACCTCAACAAAAATACTATAACCACTATTGGAAAAACACTATAAATGAGCCAAATAAAAATACAATGATAGTTTAAAATAAAAATGCCCCTCAACCACTCTTAACACATATTATACTTTTTAAAATTCTTCAATTTTTAAAAGATATTGCAAATAATTTACAAAGACTTAAATGACCATTGTTTCTATTTTATTTATTTTATCCTTTAAAAGCTTGAAATTAAGTTCTTTTTAAAATTTGCCCCATCTATGATGAATTTACAAACATTTTGTGCCAAAAGATACTTGAATATTATTAGAGTATGTTTTGTGACATTTTTAGAAAAGAAAAGTTTGGAGATCTAAGTCATACTATTTTTGAAAATGATCTTTAAAAACAGTGTAACTCACCTCTCCTGTTTTTTGAAAATTCCTAAATTTTCAAGAAATCTTAGATTTGATTTACAAAGGTCTAAATGATTATTTTTATATTTTAAATCTTTAACAAATATTTTTTTTTATTTACTTTAATCCTTTAAAACTCGAAATCATGTCATTATTTTGTGTTAATCTTATTGTGTTATAATATTTATACTTATGATTTTAATATTAATTTTTGTTTTTATTTTTATAAATATAAATATAAATAATAGTATTTTTTGTTTATTAGTCATTATTGATTTGGGACATTTTGGGTAGGTTAAACCGATTCAATTGAATAAGTTGGTTCGATTGAATGAATTGGTTTTTAAATAAAGCATATATTGGTCCCATATGAGTTTGAAAAAGGATAAAATAAATAAATAAATAAAACTAGGATTTTTTAAAGAAACTTATCTATTTTTTTACCTATCAAAATTAATTAAAAATATTTCTAAATAATAACCTAACTGAGATATATGTGAGCCAATAATTCTGTAGTAGCAAAATGAATATATATATATATATATATATATATATATATATATATATATATATATATGATCGTCGTGACATTATCATTATTGATATTATTGATAACGATCACGATGATGATTGATGGTGATTGACGAGTACGTAAGGTTTGTCTATTTATTATTATTTATCGATTCATTTAAAAATAAAATTCTTTTTTTATTTATTTAAATGGCTTATTATCAGCACTGTAGGCAAATTATAAGTCAATCAACACAAAACGATTCTTTTCTTCCCAACTTCGACCAAGTCCAATAATATTAAGATAAGAGTTCGATTGGCAAAGACTCTGCTAACTTAATACTCTATATTTATGCGATTTCAATTACAAACAATCATCGAATTATCTTGATGGGAATCCAATGGGCTTTGCTCTTCGTTCTAAAGGCCCAATAGTTCAGTAATATTTGGGGATAACGAGGGCGTGTGTGGTAAATAGCAGTAATTATCATAATATCTATCAACATCCAATTATACCGCCACAACCTCCTTCCTTTGTGTCGAGGGTCTTCCTGTGCCCCTCTCCCCCAACTCTTACCACCTCAAACCCTAATTCTCGATCCTTTCTATTTCGCCTTCCTCCTTCTCCGCCCCCTTAATTTCTGAAACCGTATTCCCATAGTTGCAGCGCAAGGTTTCTTCGACATGGCGTCGGACCCGAACCTGGGGTTCCTGACGAAGCGGGACACGGAGGTGAAGCTCCCGCGGCCGACCCGCGTGAAGAACAAGACCCCGGCGACCATCCAGATCACCGCCGAGCAGATCCTGCGGGAGGCCCGGGAGCGGCAGGAGCCCGAGATCCGCCCTCCCAAGCAGAAGATCACCGACGTCCACGAGCTCGCCGACTACCGCCTCCGCAAGCGCAAGGAGTTCGAGGACCTTATCCGCCGCGCCCGCTGGAACACTGGCGCTTGGGTCAAGTACGCCGCCTGGGAGGAGTCCCAGGGCGACTTCGCCCGCGCCCGCTCCGTCTGGGAGCGCGTCCTTGAGGTCGACTACCGCAATCCCACCCTGTGGCTCAAGTATGCGGAGCTCGAGATGCGCCACCGCTTCGTCAACCATGCTCGCAACGTCTGGGACCGCGCCGTTGCGCTCCTACCCCGCGTCGATCAGCTATGGTACAAGTACATCCACATGGAAGAGATGCTCGGCGACGTCGCCGGCGCCCGCCAGATATTCGAGCGCTGGATGGACTGGCACCCCGACACCCAAGGCTGGCTCTCCTACATCAAGTTCGAGCTGCGGTACAATGAGGTCGACCGGGCACGTGCCATCTACGAACGATTTGTCGCCGACCACCCCCGCCCCTCCTCTTTCATCAAGTATGCCAAGTTCGAGGCCAAGCGCGGTGAGATCTCCCGTGCCCGTGCCATTTATGAGCGTGCTGTCGACCTCCTCTCCGATGATGAGGAGGCTGAGCAGCTCTTCGTTGCCTTTGCCGAGTTTGAGGAGTGGTGCAAGGAGACTGAGCGAGCCCGATGCATCTACCGCTTTTCCCTTGACCACGTGCCCAAGGGGAGGGCGGAGGAGCTCTACAGGAAGTATGTCGCATTTGAGAAGCAGTACGGTGACCGGAAGGGGATTGAGGATGCCATTGTCAGCAAGAGGAGGTTCCAGTATGAGGAGGAGGTGAGAAAGAACCCTTTGAATTATGACTGCTGGTTCGATTATATAAGGCTGGAGGAGAGTGTTGGGAACAAGGATATGGTGAGGGAGGTGTATGAGAGAGCAATCGCCAATGTGCCTCCAGCAGAGGAGAAGCGGTACTGGCAAAGATACATCTACTTGTGGTATGCCTTCTTATCCAATTGATGGTTGTATTATGGGCCCTTATTTACTAAGAGTTTCCCAAAATTTTGGCTTTTCTTGTCCCTTTTTGTTTTGGTAGTTTTCCTTATCAATTTCCTCTTTGATCTATTGTTTTTTTTTGTATCATAGGATAAACTATGCATTGTATGAAGAACTTGATGCCCAAGACATGGATAGAACAAGAGAGGTTTACAGGTAATCATCAACATCTTCAAGAAAGTTGTTTTTTTTCTTTAAATATGAAAAGAATAATGAATCAGATGTAGTTGCCAAAGTGTATGTGGGCCTAAACGAGGCAATGGTTATTGCAATTCAGCTCAAGGACAGTGTTGTAAAGATATATAGTTCTGATCTATGTGAGTTATGTATCTATTTTTCTGACTTATCCACGAGAAAAAGATTCTTATATCATATAGAAGGACACGATGTTGCATCACTGTTATGTTTATTATGAGGCTTAGGAGCTTCACAGCTAATTAATAATACACATCATCTGCTTTAGTTTTGTCATTAATATTCTCTCTTTTTTGTTTGTGTTGTGGCTCCATTTCTTTTTCTTGTTCGATACACACACTCGTATGAATCTCATAAATGGAAGCTTGTTAAGCTTAAACATGGTCTCGAGATTATTCCCTCAGATTTTCTCTTTACAATCAATTTCCTAAGGAAGTTATCAGGCAGTTCTTGATTACAACTCTATTGTTGCTTTTGCCCTTTTACCCATTTTTGGACTTGCATGAGATATTTTTATTTTATTTTTTTGAACTTGTTAATTTAGTTGATAGTTAACTCATTGTGTTTTCTTCCAGCCACTAAGTTCATTATGTGTACAAAACAAAAACACATGATACTCTGTCAATATTTCATGCTATACATTGAAATTATTTTAATGTATCTTTGCAATTGGTCCAGGGAATGCCTTAAATTGATACCTCACAAGAAGTTTTCATTTGCCAAAATATGGCTCATGGCAGCCCAATTTGAGATAAGGCAAATGAATCTAAAGGGTGCACGGAAAATCTTGGGCAATGCTATTGGAATGGCTCCAAAGGATAAGGTATGTCATACCTGCTAACCCTCGGTATGATATTATCTGTAGAAATGAAGATGCTTCAGAAGTTTTCTTTTTGTAATCAAGTGGAACTTTGTCTAATGTTCTTTTGTATTACAACAGATATTTAAGAAGTATATTGAGATTGAACTGCAACTAGGAAACATAACTCGTTGCAGAACTTTGTATCAAAAGTATCTCGAGTGGGCTCCTGCAAACTGCTATGCTTGGTGTAAATATGCTGAGTTGGAAAGGTCATTGAGTGAAACAGAGCGAGCTCGATCGTTATTTGAGCTTGCAATTGCTCAACCTGCACTGGACATGCCAGAGCTGCTCTGGAAGGTATGTAATCTAAACTGTTTCTTTTCATTTATATGATTTCTTTAAATACACCAAGTATAGTTTTATTGCAAAGCACATGGAAAGTGCTTAAAACTAAAGGATCTCGTGACATAAGATCGGAAACAAAGTTTCATGTACTTGGTGATTTTAATAGCAGGATGGCATAATTAAAAAAAAAAAATCTAAAGATAATGAAATGAACCCTAGGCAAAGAAAGATAGGTGACTTTTATCTTGCTCATATGCAGGATTCTATTTGTTTGTCTTGTCTTAAAGAAGTAAAATCTCGTGACTAATAAAAGGTGCATCTGGTCAACTACTGCAAAAACCCTCGTTTCAAGCTTTGTGTAGTTTTAGTTTGATATAGACATTTCCACCCTCATTGACTTCTCTGCTGCCAAATTGCTCTTTGTTTGCTGTTTTAAGTTGTGAGCATTTCCATCTTATCATTGTGTTTTTTGTTAATACCAAGATGCCTTACATGAACTTGGTGATTTTATGGATACCCTTATATACATAATGCTGCTTTCTAATTTTGTTGCCTGGTAGTGGTGTGTTGGTAAGCAGCATGGCATGATTTTCTTTGAAGGACTCTGTTTCCGTGCAAGAAAGAGACTTGTGGAGAAACATAGATTAAAATTTATGTTGTTCGCTTATATGATAACCGATAATATTACTTTATCTTGTCTGAAAGTAGATTTTATCACATGGATGCTTGTGATTACAAATGGGGCATCTGGTCTTAGGCAATGCAACTCTCTTTCCATCTTGACCCATACCCCACTAGTGCATAGATTTCCTACCAGTTTCACTGATCAGCTTTTTTTCAAATAACCTGTAATTTATTGGATAACACTTGTGGATCACCTTATCAACCAATCCAGAATACCCATGTCTTTCTTATATTTGTGCATCAATAGTTATTTATTCTGCTCCACAGATATCTATAAATGCAGGGATACAAATTTGATCGGCAATCATGGTACATTTTGTCCACATCGTAATCTTAGACAAGGTAGTCTTATCCAAATAGTACAGACCTTTTTATCCCCTGTTTTCACATAACTTCACCATGTGTCCATGGTTTTTAAAACTTATGGCCTTCTAAGAACCAAAATCCCATTTTTGTTTAGTTTGTTTTGCATCCTCCTCTATAATTAGAGATGAAAATTTTTTAATCAAGCATTACATTATCACTGCACCATAAAAATTTCATCTTGCACAGGCATGCCTTTGCATAGGTTGAAAAGGAATCATCTCCATTTTATAGCTATAGAACATGTTATCCATTGTTTTCTTATTAACTTATTCATTATCCAGTCTACCTGCGTCCTCATAATTCAGACTTCGGAACAAATATAAAGAAAGCCTGTAGTTAAGGAGGTTTTCTCCCTAAGCTTTTATAATTGCATTATTTCTTTTCTTTAGCAGCTATGGGTAATGGATTATGAATCCTTTGGTCATTTATCCCAAATTCGTCTTTTCATGCATCAGTACTTTGTATCTTTTTTTTTTTCAAGTATTTTGTATCTTTCATTTTGCCAGATATTAGAGAATCTTGCAATCCAGAATCCCTAACTAAAGAAGGGAAGTCATGAATTACCTTTGTACATGAACCCATTAGAACTAAAGATGGTCTCTAGGCAATTATGCCAGTTTTGCAATTTGGGACTACGACTACAAGTAATTCTCAAATTAGGACTAATATCAGCATGACAGTTTCTCCAAGTATTACAGAACTAAACATTTGTTGTTACACCTGTATGACCAAGCAACTCCAACTTATTCTAAACCTACTCGAATTGATCAGATCATACATACATCATAATGACAAAGCCAGAGTATGCTTGCTCTTTATGGATCTCTGTTCAGTTGTTATAATTCATAGATACTTTTTAACAATCTAAACATTAGAAGTTCTTGGGTTCTTGCAACCAAATGTTGGTTTTTTTGGTATTCATATAACTTGCATATAACTTTAGATTATTAATTGGTAAAATAAGTAATGTGCATTACTCCTTATATTCAGTTCCTTTTTTGGTTATATATTAAAAAAGATAGCATTTGGTAGTCAATTATTATCTTGTTCACTTGTGCTCTGAAATGTGTAACTGATTCAGCAAAATCAACCACTGTAAGACCACTCTACCCAAACTCAAAAGATTTTGTCAACAAATGATCTCTCACATGTATTTGGTTTTATAATAATCTTTTTCTTCAGACTGACATATGATTTATTCTTGTACTTGAGATAAGATTGCTTGTCTCTTTTTATGCTGCAAGTGTGCACATAGTTGAAAGAACTTTTTTACATGAGATAGATGTTTTTCCCTAAAATAAGGTGCAGTTGTTGATAAGCTTTAGTAATGGCTATTTGTTATATAGGGAAGTTCAATTCCCTTTCTGTTGTATATGGATATTTTGGCTTTTCCGTGATATGTAGTTTAGCATCATTATCATTTTCCTGGCATCACAGGCATATATCGACTTTGAGATATCAGAGGGAGAATATGAGCGAACAAGGCAGCTCTATGAGAGGCTACTTGATCGAACAAAGCACTTGAAAGTGTGGATTAGTTATGCCAAGTTTGAGGCTTCAGCTGGTGGGGACGATGAGGAGACAGATGATGAAGTTTTGGAGAAGAATGATATAAACAATGAAGAGCGACAAAGGAAGCGGATCGAAAGATCCCGAGGTAATTTGTAATTCAATTTTGCTTTGCTTGTAGTCAGATGTGGATGACTAAAGTTTTTAACTGGATATGTTCAACATCTTGTGGAATGGAGGTAGCTTAATTTTTCATGATTATTCCAACAGGTGTTTTTGAAAGGGCATTTGATTACTTCAGAACAAGTGCCCCTGAATTGAAGGAGGAAAGGGCAATGCTTTTGGAAGATTGGTTGAATACGGAAAGTAGTTTTGGAAGTCTTGGAGATGTTAGTTTAGTGCAAAAGAAATTGCCTAGGAAGGTAAAGAAGAGAAGACCTATATCATCTGAAGATGGAACTCCTGCTGGGTATGCTTATCCCACCATCTTTACTACATTGAAGATCTATTGGTTTCTTCTACTTGTGATGTTTGAATTTGAGCTGACAGAAAGGTGATTCTGGTGCAGGTTTGAGGAGTACATTGATTACATTTTCGCTGATGAAGTAGCTATGGCACCTAATCTGAAGATAATGGAAGCAGCATACAAATGGAAAAGACAGAAACTTGGGGCAGATGATGATTGAGAAGTCAAATGCGATGTGCTTCGTGGCTTTGTACCATTCCTCTTTCAAGGAGCCTATCATGTGGATGCATATGCTCGAGTTTTCACTCAGATGACTAAATTCTATTGGAAAGTAAGTCCTGTCATTTGCAATATCCCTTTATCCCATGTAACTGTAACAAAATACACTTCCTGATGATCAAACTGCAAGTGCGGCCATCCCTTATAAACTTCTCTCGAAGCTGCAAAAGTTTGAAACTTCCCTGTGGATCGAGTTTTTGCCAAAATTTGTTAGGTTAGTTTGGTTTATATTACCCTACCAATATGTAAAGAATGTGCTTATATTAAACCGGGGATTTTCAGGGCTGTGTAATCTTACTTTGTTTTCCTTTGACATTGATGGAGACTTGAATCCATCTCGGGGAAAGCTGATGCTGGATTTGTGATCAGGGATGAACATTAATTGTATTCTTCGAGCTGGGTTAGTGTGTTTTTCTGCTGGCTGCCTCTTATCAGTATGGAAAGATTTGGAGACTGCTGCTTGTGATCTGAGGGTGCAGTATGTTATTGCTGTCTCACTCTCTCTAACTTACCTAGGATGCGAGGATATCATTGCTGCTTAACAGGTTTGAGATTTATGATGAAGGCAGTGGTACTATATCTGCGGATTGATTGTCCGACGAAGGGGCCCTTTGCCTATTCCTATAATGTTCCCTTTCGATGTAATTTTCTTTCCTTTTGATTTGTGTGAGTTTAATTTGTACCTTTCGAGATTTGCTGGCTAATGAATGCATTCGCTGAGTTACTCCTCTCGAAGCATGGGTCTTTTGATTGAGTGCTGGTCAATGGGATTGATGCGATGACCATATTCTTGTTCTGGGATAGGTTTCTATGAGACACGCCTTAAATTCATAAATAATGGGTCCGTCATTAATGCTCCACACCGTGTTTCTTATGACTCAAAGAAACTAATGGGCTGTGCCCTCAATGCCTGGGGTAGAAAGTTCCAATAACTTAATTGCATGTGTCGTAGGATGCAGGTTTACAGGGAAAATATCCTCTTTTACGTGGGCCTTTTATCACGAAAGCACTTCAACTTTTGTTAGTATCTTGAAGAATTTATTTTACTGTTATGCCAACGCTGATCCTATGCACAGTTCTCGACCTATCATTGGAGCCCCAATAATGTCATGATTGGACCCACATTGGCTGTTTCCTACGGTCGGCAAGTAAGCGAGTCGGAGATTAGGAGACAAGAAGACTTCAAAAGAAGTTTCCTAGTTTGAACCGCGGTTCGTTATCCCCTTTCGTGCCCTTGTCGTAAGGCGGTCTTCGGAGGAGACGCGGAGGTCTTTGCTCTTCTTTCCCCATTCTTGATCACCGTCTTCCTCCTCCTCCTCCTATCTCGTCTTGGATCTGTCGGCCGGCCATGGCGTCGCAGGAGTACCTCTACAAGATGCTGCTCCGGCAGACCTACCGGAACCTTTGGCTCACCGATCTCATGAGCACCATCCAGGCCGACTTCTCCCGTATGATTCCTTCTGTTTTTCCTCGTCCCTCTATAGTACCTCCTTCTTTTCGACATAACTGATGGATACGTTCCGATCCTCTCTGCAGCATGCTTTCTTTCTGGCGCTTTGGTGGTAAATCCTCGGCTTTTATGTTGCGGATAGGTCCAGTGTCGGTGCCTTTTTTGGTTTCACCCATAGTTGCTTTCGCCTGTTGTTATCTGGAACATTGACGTTTCCCCAAATTGCTGGATGGTAGACGATCGTGATTTTT
Source organism: Musa acuminata AAA Group (assembly GCF_036884655.1). NCBI lineage: Eukaryota > Viridiplantae > Streptophyta > Magnoliopsida > Zingiberales > Musaceae > Musa > Musa acuminata. Next base: position 31,609,809 of record NC_088330.1, read on the forward strand.
TTTTTCTCCTTTTGATGAATCTGCTCATGGATTGTGAAGATCAAATGAACATAGCAGTTGTTATTGGTGTTCATCTTTTAAATAGTCGGGTAGGGTAAATAAACTCTGAGAATATGTGAGGATTGTTTTGCTGGTTTTTGGTGGTTCTTTTACTGTGAAACTGATGATGCTCTGTTCTCAATCTGTTAGCTACAAGGAATAGATTCTTGTCCTTGTCTTCTTATGAATAGATTCCTGTCCTACAAGAAATAGGATTTAGGGAACCAGACATGAAAAAGAAAAAGGCACTGAAAAATACTTCTATCCCAAATGACACTAAACATTAACTTCAGCTGACTCAATCTGGGGCCTTCAATTAATGATGTTCTTGGTTTTTTCTTTTTTGTAGCAATGCTTTCTCCATTAGCTCTTTCTCTACTAGGTTTCATTTATTGGGATCTTTACTAGTGTTTTTGTCTACGAGATTTCCATCTTGAGTTTAGTCACTGTTAAACACCATTTCTAAGCTGACCTTGTTCACGAGATATCATGGACTCTTATCTGTACTATCTATGCCATTATGTGTCTGGTCGTGTGCTGATGTGTGTCCTGAAAGAAAGCGTAAATTGCTGTTGGGTATTTGTTTGTATTTTGCCTAGTGAAAGGACATGTACTATAAATGGTTGCATGTCTCTATTCACTGTTTTTCCCCCTTTAGGAGCTTGATGATTTCACTAATGCCTGTATCCATGGCTTTACAAAAGAATTTACAATGATAAAAACTGATAAGGTTTGGGCAATTTAGAGAATCCAATTGGAGGCATCTGATTTTAGGAGAGATGCTTCTGATAAAAAGAGTTGTTCTTTCGAAACTCTATAGCATGCATTTCTGAATTAGTTGCACTTATAACTGGGCTTGCTCTTGTAAATAGTGGTCATGTTTCATACTAAAATTACTGCTAAATTATTCTTAGATCTTGTTTTCAGATGCATCATTTGTTATTATTGGATTTTATGTTATCATGTCTAGATGAGTGAAAATTTTCAAACGTTTAAAAGATGAGGTGAATTGTATAGATAAAAGAGATGGGTTCCTGTATTTGGCTTTGCCATTGCAGTTTTTATGACATATTTGCTTGTTGTCTCATCTATTAACACCATGGTGCAGCAAGATGGTGAAGTTTAGACAAAATCGAGATTCTTTTGATGTGACCTTGGAAACTCATTTATGATACAGGTGCATGTGTTAGATGGCCATATCTGAATAAGGAACATGTTCCTCCATTGTTGCTTTTGAAATAGTTGATATCCTTGTCATTTTGAAATATTTTCTTTAGATTTTATTATTTTGCCATATGAAACTATCTTCTAGAGATAGGATATAATGAAATGTGTATTTTTCATGTTATCAGTGGGCCATGCGTTTCCTACATGCTCTGCAGAAGGGCTCTTTACAATGACATGTCAAGGTAATTTCAGTGGGCCATCTGTTGCGCGGGTTATCTACCATGCAGAGGGAAATGTGAAGAAAGTCGATGCCCAGAGTTCTACTTTTGCGCTGAGGTATTGAAGTTTGAATTACTTATATTGGAGTATTTTGTTTTCAGAAGCAAATTACACCTGGCCCTGTGTATTCATCAGTTATTTAATGGATTGACATCTCGCTCATAATACGATTGTCATAATTGGTTGGTGCTTGTTTCCTTTGCTAAATCTAATTTGTAGATATCTTGGTTGAGTTATTTGCCTCATCTTCCAAAGTAAATCATCTAATTAATAAGTAGGTAATCACTTTTTTTTTACATGTTTTGCCTCTTCGTAATATGTCGAACAAATTTCTGATAATTTGTGCCGTAGCTAATCTTTGAAAGTTTATGATACCCTATATAGTTGCCTGTACAACTTTGTCCTGTCATTTAATCTACTGCTACTGCTGTATGGCTGACAGGCAATTACTAGTGATTCCAGCTTCATGCAGACGGGTTGCAACTTGCAATCTGAACACAAGTTTAATTAGTTTGATTAAAATTGGTAGTAAACATTTACTTTTATCCAGCAGCAGCAATTACTTAGCCTATGAAACAATGGCAAGCTATAGAGATGACTCCATTTAACGTTCTTATGTGATGGTCATGTACTGCTTTCAATTAGGAATATCGTAGCCACACATTCTATTTATGTTAATCTTGGTATTGTTTGATTTAGTGGATATATCATTTTACTATGGCAGACAGACCATCAGGAGGATCATGCTTGGAAGACTGTGTGCCATATGGTACATGAAAAGATGATTTAGTGGATATATAATTTTACCATGGCAGACAGACCATCCATAGGATCATGCTTGGAAGACTGTGCCATATAGTATATGAAAAAGAGGTGGACACATCATGTCTGAGTCCACTCTCAGTTGCCAAGTAATGGATGTAAAACTACACAACTGACCTGTCCTTACATCATTGATATACATCAGATGATAGACTAATTATATAAGATGATGAGGATTAGAGGTACCTTGAGAAAAGTCATTATAATACAATGAAGATTCGATTCAAGTTCACCCTGATTAGGTCAGCCATCAGTGTCATGTGTTGTTTAAATCAAGCTGTTGTGATAGTGACCTGAAATTTTGGGTTAACTTGATAGTCGGCCCATTAAGGTGACACCACTAGGATTCTGGCTAATTGTTGAGACCTAGCTTGAACCAAGAATATATTCCTGCCTATATTAGAATATAGGCATATTTATCACCCTTGTGTTACAATTTTGGTGCATATCTTTACATTTAATTTACAAGAAATCCTTCCATTTTCTCGACTAATATATTTAAACCAGTTTCTTATTCTCTAGCCTTGCATCATAAAACTTAATACCCTGTTTTATATCATTGTACATAATTGATGATTGTCTTTGGCAGAATATATATGACAACTATGGGCTTAAATTCTGTGAGATCTGATAAGATCCATTGGTTTTAGTTTCATTTGCATTTTAGGTTAGTTCAGTTGTCTTTGTGAAGTTATTGCATGTAGCTATCCTGTATGTTGTTTGCGTAGTAAACATTTTGGCTAATAATCATATTTGAAACAACTATATCTCGACTAGCATGATTGGTACTTGAACAAAAACGTGTTTTATTTTCTTTCCAGGTTTTCTTGTGCTTTGGTAATTCTGTTGCCTCGAATCGCTTCTTGCTCCAAGATGAGTTGCGACAGTCAATTCAAACTTGAGTAGACGGACCCAGCTCATGGGTTGCGACAGTCCAAGTATGGGCCTGTTTCAGGCCCATTAACAGCTGAAAAGAAAAAGTTGATTTTCTATGTGAAATCAGCAGTTACCTCTTAAAATCTGTCTTTATGAATTTAATGCTGGGATTTATGGTTTGTCTGCAACAAGTTGCTTGGGTCTTTTCCATTGTTGCAATGATCATCGGAAGTCAGGAGATCCAAAGAAGCTTCCCAGATATTATCCTCTATGTCTGACTTTGTATACTGGACGTAAGACCCATGTTCTTTTGTTCTCACGCCTTTTGTTCATGTTAAGTGATATTAAAGACCTCATGCATTTACTTGTAATTTCTTTGCAGAGTCTGTGCACGCATGCATGCAGGTCGGAGTACTTAAAGATACACGTTTAAATTCCATGGTTGCAGACACAGCATAAGATTGAGATGGATAAGAGAGACGGCGAGTTTGGGGCACCACCAGTGATGGCTGTGCCTCCAGTCCACCAGATGTCTCGCTTCGATCAGCCTATTCCATGGCATGCTGGATATGCCTCTCATCATCTCAGCCAGCTTACGGGCAACCATATGGCTATTCTCCGGCTGCACACCCTCCACCTGGTTACCCGCATGCCTTACCCATATGGTTCTTACCCTGCACCTGGTCCTCCTCCTGCTGGACATCCCAAATAAAATGCATCGATCGAAAGCCCACTCGTTCAAGTGTAGGTTTTGTCATTGTTGTTCTGGTTCTTTTCATTGGTTGCCTTAAATCTTTATTATCATGGATTACTAGGTATCATGTTTAATCCAAATGGTTAGCATTTGTGACATTCTCAGTCTGGTCATGCCGATGCACAATATTGTTGGTCGGAAAGTGTCGGGTGCTGCTGCGGCTGCGAATGGTTCTAGCTCTCTACCTCTTCATCCTGCGAGGTCATGCCCAAGCACCCTTTTCTATTTTCTCTTCTCTTCCTATGAAATCTAAATATTAAATATGATCAGTATGTTTTCGGCTCTGATTGTAGGGACGCAACTTGGCTTGTCAAGAAACTGATGAAGTATAATTACCTTCATGCAGTCCCAGGTACGTTCTACAGCCTTTACCATTGTCTTCTCTCAAGAGTTCAATGCATGGTAGGAATCTGAGGCTACTGATTCAGCACGGCCGAACCTTTAATAATCCCAACAAGCCGAGAACATGAAAGTGCGACAATGACGTCCCAACGCACAATGGTGTCGGTGGTGGGCCTCCTCCTAGGCCTTATTCTGACAAGCAATCCACAAAACGACCGACCTGGCCCATTTAAACTTGTCCCAGGACGGTGTCCTCCGCATCTCTGCCGTTGCCACGTCCACGCTAACCCGCGGTCGCTCCACCACCATGCACTTCCGGATTCAGTGCACGGGCTTGGCCACGTCCGCTGATCCGATGCAATGCACGGGCGCGGCTGCGTCTGCGTCTGCGTCTGCGGATTCAGTGCACTTCCCGACTCCATTATGCGTCCGATGACGCTACGTGGTCGCCGTCACCGGGCCCGGCCATGGATGATTGAATCCCTCTCATCTCCAATGCTTTTTATGTGCATATCTCGTGATCCTCGTGCTGAAGAATCCTGCCGCTGAAAACAATCTTGGGATCTATCGGTACCAAAACGTCAAATCATGACCTCAACGTATCCGTGGTAGGCTTCTTCAGCAATAAATGATCATCACATCTTTCTTTGGATCGATTCCTCCGTCTTCAATCATGCCTTAATTCTTTCTTTCCCTTGATTCATTTAATAAATAAGAAAATAGTGTTCGATCAAGTTGCGTACCATAAATATCTAACCACACTGGTCCGTTGTTATGGTAACGTGGTCTAGAGTCACATGGGATCATTGGAAAAGTCTAAATGATCTGCAGCCGAGCAACACATCCTCTTCGCATTGTCGGAGTCATATCGTTGGTATTTATGACATGAACCATGATAAACATATGGGAAGAATTCGAGCAATTATTATATGTGGCATGGATGTGTTAGTGATTGAATGGACACTGTTTTGCGCACGTTGGGACATCATCGGGTTGCATATAAGGACAAAATGCGAGAAGTTTATGGATCCAAAGCGAGGGGGGGGTTAGCACAGGCTATTTCACATAGATTCAGATCCACAATAATGTTGAGTCTAAAGCGATCGATCGAATTAGGGTTGGGTCGGATCATTTGTTTCCTCCGATTAGATGACAGGTAGGGGCATTATATGGAGAGAATCATCCCAGAAAAGAAGAAGAAGACTATGATTGGGGCGGCTACGGGGGTAAGATTGAGAAACCGGGAGGACAAACCCCCCGTGAGACGAGACGTGTGTGAGTCGGGTGGGGGTCTTGGGGGCGGACTTTTTTGACGGGCGGCATGACGGTCTGATGACCGAGAGAAAGGGACACGGTGAGAGGAAGTTCACGTGAGGAGATGGTCCACACCACATCGCTGCCCCCCCACGTCCTTTGCATGGAATGGTGCCCACTGAAATGGCACCCCACGAACCATGGGAATATATGTGCGACTGTGTGTGTGGTTGCCAAACCCCCCATCTTTTCCCTTGGATTCCTCACCTGTCTCCCTTGGATGGGTGGAGGGAGAGAGAGAGAGAGAGAGGTTGTCCGAGGCGGCTGATGAGAAGCATATAAATCTGAGGTCAGGATGGGCGAGCAGGAGCAGAACGGACAAGATTAGATTAGGCATATTTTAGTACTAAACTTGGGGGTTTTCTTAGAATTTTGCAATGGTGGCATAGATTCTTGAAAAAGAAAACAAAAAAAAAGTCTTCACTTTAAGGAATAGTATTTTACCATTGGTTATCCTAAAGAACCGTTACCTGTTGTTTTCAGCAGCATAGGATGCAGACTCGGACATCCCACCAAACGTTTTGATCGCGCCTACTTTTCTAAGTTGGGATTAGTGATCGAGTAGGATGAATAAGAATAAATATATATAAATCTATCATTTTCATGCTAGTTTAGTGGATCAATCTGTGAGACAATGAAAGAGAGAGAGAGAATATAAAGTTGAAGAGAAGAAAAGAGGGAAAGAAAAGGCTTCTCCACAATGATACAATCCGAAATCATTCAAAAGCTAATCCTACTACTACTACTACTACTTTTTTGCATATTCCCTTCATGCTTGACATCCTACACACTCGGTCACGGTGGGACGCTTCTTCTCCTCGTGCCTTGTGTGAATCCAATCAACATATCTGCGTACAGACATCTTCTGTATTTTACTCCAAAAGACCTCCGGCTTTTACCGACATTATATTTCAACTCCACATCTTAAGACACCCATACGGTAGAATAAATTTCCAGGTCTAATGGTTGAAAATTTTGATGTGTTTGTGAACAGAATGGGATCGATCGATATCTTCTTTTCTAAAGAAAAAGGACGCGGAGACTCTGAAAAGAAGCAAGCCACAAAAAAAAAAAAAGGAGAGGCATGCTGTGTCTGTAGTTCGCCTACAGCTAAATCTCTCTTGGTGTTTAATTTCTCGGCCATCAATTGCCTGCCTTCACGAAGAAGAAAGAAGAAAAGTCCAAAGCGTCGTCTCCAACTCCCACTTTGTTGTGGAGTCTCCACTCACTCCAAAAAGGACGGGGGACCAGTTCGCAGACATGGGCACTGTTAATGGAGAGACGTCCGGGGGGCGACAAGGACCCCTAGCTCTTCCCCCCCTCTCTCCGGTCCGGATCGAAATGCCAGACTCCTCTCCCTGGAACCGCTAGCGAACGAAAGAAAAGAAGGCACCACCGGTATGCAAACCGAGTAGATTCCTTTGCTTTGATGCTGAAGCATCAAAAAAATCTCTCCCGTACTCGATAGGATGGAGGAGGAGGCCACAGCGTGGTGTCGTTTTCCGGACTTGCAACCTGCACAAACATGTCTGACACAGCAGAGCAGCTACCACGACAAAAGATCATCATCATTAGACATCTGTCTGTTGATCCGGTTTGAGGTGTGCGTGCAGGGAAGATCTCTCCTGGTTCCAGGAAGAGATAAGACGGCCATGTGAACTCCAGCAAGCAGGTCAGGGCTAATGAATCCAGCGGCGAAGTGGTCCTCACATTCTGCCTCAGAAGATGAAGAACCCAATTTGATCGTTCATGTGGTTCTCTCTCTCTCTCGAGAGAGAGAGAACCATAGTACATGGATACAGCTTGCCATGGTCACATGGCAAGTGGCCCGTGCTTTCGGTTGCTATGACACGAAAGAACAACTCGATGAGAAGAGTTTATGACCCGCTCAACAGCAAGGAGAGAACAAAAAGGCAATGGCCGGCAAGTCAACTCTACCCTACCAACTTCCCACACAAACGTATCTGCACCGAATAAAGGAGAGATAATAATGCTGTCAGACACCGACCTTCTTTCCTATGTGAGTTCTTTTTATCTCTACTATCACACTACGCTTTGTGTACGGAATAGTTGGAGATAATGATCTTCCTATTCCTTGAAGCACGAATTATTTCCCCCACTGTTTACTTTCCCAACACGGTTCAACCCAACAGTGGCAGAGGGGTGCTGAACCCCCACGGCACGCCTCTATTTGCTTGCAAGTATGGAAAACCAAGTAGACGACGATGAAGATGGAAGAACAGAGCGGGGTGGTTTGGCTTTTACCGCATCAAAGACTCCTACTGTACGGGATGTGGTAAAACCTCAGCATCAGGATCAGGATCAGGATCAGGATCAGGATCGTGGGCGTGGCAAAGTAAAAAAAAAAAGAATTGGAGCAGCCTCAGCCTCCCTGAACCTACATACAACAAGACAAAAGCTGATACCGTCAATGGTCATAGAGAGCGGAGGAGGAGGAGATGCAAGACACCGAAGTGGGTGGCCCAGAAGCCAGCTTCAGGGCGGCTCGCACCTTCCTCAAACCATCCTTTTCTGCCATTTAAAACAGGGGAGGGAGGAGCAGTGTCATACCATCTGATCTCTGATTCCACAGCAATATCTCATTTGTTAATGACCTCTCCAACCATAACAGTTCCATCACCAGATTCACAGCCCTACCAAACTCCTCCTCACGATATATATCGCCCGGGCCAGAGGAGAAGGTGATCGGATCTCTCTCTGCACCCACCCGGAGCATCATCCAGAGGTGCTATCCATCCTGTCTGGCTCGTACAACTCGAGCAGAGCAGCGGAGAACAGGAGGAGAAAGACTTGGATCTGCGAAGCTCAAGTCCCACCGTACAACAGGAGACCAGGAAGAGGGGGGAGAGGAAGAGGAAACCCAGCTCAGAGGCCTTGCCATACTCTTCTTGGATCAACATGGGGTTCCCGGTGGGCTACTCGGAGCTGCTGCTGCCGAGATTTCTCCTCCACATAGCCTTAATCCTCGGCTACGTGCGGCGATTCATCTTCCGGGCCTTCGACGCCGTGGGCCTCGGCGACCTCCTCGACGCCGACGCCCCTTGGCCTGAGAACACCGGCCACCGCAATCTCGACCACGACCACCACCACCACGGCAACCTCCAGCAGCCACGATTTCGGTCGGTGTCGGCGATGCTGATCCAGGAGGCGCTTCCGGTGGTGAGGTACGAGGAGCTGGCGGCGGCGGGGCAGCACGTGGGGGGCAGCTGCGTGGTCTGCCTCTATGACTTCGAGGCGTCGGAGGAGGTCCGGAGGCTGAGCAACTGCCGGCACGTGTTCCACCGCGGCTGCCTCGACCGGTGGCTGGAGCACGACCAGCGGACGTGCCCGCTCTGCCGCACGCCGCTCGTCCCGGAGGAGATGCAGGTCGCGATCGACGATCAAATGTGGGCAGCCGCCGCCGTCCCTGACTCGTACTACGACGACTTCTTCTTCTCTTTCCCGTTTGCATCGGCCTCGCCGCCGAGCCCGACTCTGCTACTCGCCCACCAGCTCTTCTCTTCCTCGTAGGTGGAGAAGAGACTTGGATCGGCCAATTGTACATAGACTAAGTAGTACACCACTGGAAGGTGAACGGCAGAAACAGAGCATCAAAAAAAAGAAAGAAAGAGTTAGAAGTTTCCCGAGGAAAGAAAAGGAAAAAATAAGTAAAAATAACAAAGAAAAAAAAGAAAGAAAGAAAAAGTATCGGAGCCACTGCTTCTTCCCCCTGTGTAGTTTGGTAAGTGAATATAATTCGTATTGCAGAGTTGAAGAGTCGACTGCAAACCTTTCTCTTCTTCCCTTTCGGTTGTGAATTTTGAGGGTTAAGCATCGGTATATGATAGAAAGATCGACGGAGACGAGCTCAAGCTTACCGGATAATGAGTGCGGCAATACCAGCTTGAAGAAGAAGATGGTCGTCGATGCATCATCCCCCTTCGCAGAGAAGAGAGCTAAAATATGTTTAGCTAGTTTCATGTAAAAATCCTTGTTCTTGTTAAGTTGGGTGCAAATTCTAACCACTCTCAAATCAACTGCTGGGTAATAAATATTTCTGTTCTTGCCGGTATAACTAACCTTCACGATTCTTGTCTTCAGAATCACACCAACACCAGCTTGTAGAAATCGTTGATGATGGGATCGAAATCTGTAAGTAATTATTTGGATTCCTGAATCATAGTAATTCTTTTCCCCCTCTGCCAGGTGAGGCGGAAAAGAGTGATGACAACTTTCTTGAAGTGGAGCAGCCCCAGGTGATTGAGAGCCAAGATTCCCGGAGGAGTCATGAAACTTTAATGGGCATGGTTGCTATTTACTTTGCCACAGCCTCCCTGACATTTATTATAAAGGCTTTACTGCGACCAGATTCCAAACAACCTACACCGGCCAGAAGCATCATATCAACTTATCCATCTGTAATATCTTCTCTCGCCCGATCCTTTGCAATCGCATCTTAAGCTCCATCTCGATGCTCATACGCAGAGAGATGCCAAAAGGACTTGAAATGTGGAAGGAAGAAGGTGTTCTACCACCAGCAGAAGAATACCCCCATTTTTGTTAGTGTGAAGCCACAGGCTTCATCTTTGGAAATCTTACCTCTTTCCGGTGCCCCAGGAGTACAGTGATAACCTACATGCAACTAGAAACAATTATAATCAGAAAAAGTAGAACCACTTCCAACATTTTATTGCATAAACTTCAAGAATAAAAGCATACGGCCAAACACAAACATGACTCTTAAGGGAACACTACACGAGGAACAATGGCAAATATTTATCCAATATTATTAATCATGTCGCACTGGAAAAGAAAAATCTAGAAAAAGAAAGGAAAAACAAAGACAAATTATATCTCAGATTACGACAGCATGAAATGCTGACGAAAGGAAACACATAACACATACTCAAGAAGAAACAGAGCACAAGTCCAACACAACAAATTACGTACTTGCACAATTTATCATAATTTTCAAAATCTTGACTTGACTATGAAGGATAGACTTAGGAATTTACTAGAAAAAAAATGTAATAATTCAAACGTATAATACCTCAATGCTTCAATGTGATATTTGAACTAATACAGATAAGAAAATAAAGCATGATCGTACAATCACGAAATTTACTAGCATTATGCTTGGGTTTAGCAGTCATGTAATATCTTGGAAGTGATTAGTCCTGGCCTACACTCATTATGTCAGTGATGCAAAACAATCACATGCTATAAAACCTTTTTCCCTTGTAATATCTTGAAAAAGAAGAAAGGAGCAGTAGAACCTCAGATCATGACCAAGGCAATGCCAGATTTCTGATAAACAGAGCAGGCTCAGACGATCTGTGATTGATTATGTTCGAAATGCACTTCAAGCATAACTGGTTGCATCACTGTGAGCCGGTCATTCATGATGCCTGGCAGCGGGGCGACTGGGAGAATCAAACCATTGATCATCTCTGAACATCCGTTGGTTATGCCACAGAGATTCACTGCCTTCCAGATAATTTAGGAGCAACAGTACTACCTTCAGCTTTTGCATCTAGACCATCATGATCACTAGACCTGGAGATACTAGAGCAAATACAATAAATATACATGGATATGAAGATAGTAAGATTATTATTTCCAATTACTGAATAGAAAAATCTGAAATTTGACCTATTTTTTCAAATATCATGACTGAATATCATGATCATTACCTGCTTAATGTGAGATTAGAATATTTTGGCCTCTTGACTCGAGCTGATAAATCTCCCTTAGATGACCAAGCCAGATCTTATCATGGTTTCATCAGCACAATACACATCTAAAGAATCAGCATCGTTCTCTTGTTTAACACTGCCAATCCCATGATCCAACAAGCTATCTCCTACAGCCTTCAAGCAACCGATCCCATCCCGATGATTTGATTCTGACACTTGCTAAAGGTTTGTTATCATCTTCATCATTAAACCAAATGTTTCTCATCGCATTATTTCTACCGGCACCACATATGCTTCATTTACACTTCTTTGTTGCCATTTAATGCCAAATAATTTGCATGATCCAGTATACCTACATCTCCAGAGGCTCTCTGTCCTTGTCCTTGTCCTTTATTTGGACTGTCTGATTCGGATAAGTACTTTGATGGGGATTGAGAAACAAAAACCTGCCTAGCCTTCCGAGCATTTGCCACATCAGCAACCAACAATTTCCTCTTTTTGCATACCATTTTCTTAATGGAAAAGGCAGCAAAAGCATGTAAACCAGAAACCGCTTCAAAGACATCATTTTCAAAGATATCATTTTCTTGGCTGCTAGACCCATATCTGCATTTTCAAATTCCTCCTTGTTAACTCCATCTTCTCCCACCAACATATAATACATACTGTAAATCTACCAACCTGATGCATCATCTCTAGTTTTGTGGGTTGGCCAGTACCAACTTGTGGTGCATCTGCATCATGGTTGTGATGGAAGCTTGCACAACTATCCATGTAGATTTTGCTAGTTGCCGAGTGTCCATGTCACCATCTATCAAAATGGCACCGGTTTTTGCCACAGCCATGAGAAATGGAGTAGAAATAGGGGTTCTGGAACCAACATAATTGTTGTTATCAACTTTCAACTGCAGAATTACAGGTACATCTATCAGGTTTTTCTGATACCTCATTAGCAATGACTGTGCCAGCCACATTTGCAAGCTATCACCAAACTTTGAAGGACGTGCTGCATTCTCTTAAGTGAAACTGACAAATTTCGAGGTCTTCCAGCTTCTCATTGGGATTGTTATTTCCAACTACAAGATCAGTGGCCACTGGCACAGAGATCAGATTATTTCATGCATCCGTATCAGCATCAAGGTCCTAGTGACGCCGAGTAAGATGAAGGCCTTTTTTTCATCAGAAACATTTTGCTGATATCAGTAAGTGGAGTTTTTTTTTCCATTCTGGGATCCACCAAATGTAATTTCATCTTCAGCATGCATAAATGAAGAAGTTTCCATTGGGACCTTACAATTTCCGTAAGGACATTTGTTTATAAGAAATTTTATCCATATCCACGTCCCCTTTAATCATAGTGGCACCCACCATTTCACTATTTCAGGCAACAGTGGCAAATATCAAAATACCAGAGAAATCTGCAGCAAATCTTTTGTCATGAAGTTTATCATATGATAAATGCTCCTGGTATGAAGCAGGCTGGCTGTGTCTGATAGATGATCAGAATCATCTGAATAAGATAGTGGAGATGATGGAGAATGAGCGAGTAGAAATCTCCTTTTCTTTATGGGAGTAACTTTAAGTGAGCCACTTAGATGTCCTCCAAGAATGCTTACACCACCCCTGTAGTCAGAACAGACATCTGTTGAAAATCCTATACAAAGAGTTCCAGTAGAAAGAGGTAATCCAGAAGAGTACTAAAGTCTACAGAGGCAAAGCAGCTCAGAATAAGACAAAGGAATGTCTCCTGTTCTACTGGGGGCCCTTATCCATGCTATTCTCACTCCTTTGAGAAATTTGATGATGCACTTCATTCTTACCCAGCAAATGAAGTTCGAATCATCTTACAGCAACTGCCCCCTCTCGGTGGCTGCTTTCTGATTCAAATTAGAACCTATATCTTCTCAAGTCCAACTTCACTTAGTTTTTTCATTACAACCACAAAATGTGCCACCATGACTCTTGCAAGACTCTGATCCTTGGTGGTTTTCAACTTTGATCTACGGCCTCCAGAAGTACACAGATGGATCTGCAAGGATAACATCATCATTTAGACATGAATCATACTGAGAAGTAACTCCATACTATTCTTATATCAAGCTTATACATGTTGGAGGATTATAGAGAATAACAACCAGAACCATCATCCTGAGAATCTAAACTACATTCAAAAACATTAAATGATTTTTAAAAGAATATAACACCAACTAGCATGCTCAAATTGATAAAACCAACCACTGACTCAGATTCCATATAGTTTTTGAAGCCCAAACACGAATGGATTGAATGATCAACTAGCAGGTTGGGAGCAACTGCAGATGATCTTTGAAAAGCAATAAATACATACATGCTAAAATTGGATCTCAAGGCATTGTGTCATACAAATGGTACAATATTCCTAACAAAAAGGCAAATAATCTATGGCACAAGTGTGACGGACTAAGTTAGTTTTGCCTCTGCACAACGACCGCACACAATCTTTGTGTACAGGACTGAAGTGCCTACAAAAGCCAACCAAAATGGGGTTGCTAAGCTTTCTGCAAGCCAACTACATGCTGGCAAAGCATGAATAAAACTGAAAGACACTGACACATAAACATTACATTAAACATCTTATGTATAGACTTGTCCATGACATTCTCCCCCACTTGTTCCTTCGACGTTCTTGTCGAAGCCTTTGCGGACGTTGCATCTCCTCGCCTTTGCTACATGGACATTCTCCCCTACTTGTTCCTTCGATGTCCTCGTTGAAGCTTTTCCGAACGTTGCATCTCCTTACTTTTGCTACATCTTCAATCTTCTGCTTCAACTGCAACGCACCTCCCTCGGCTTCCAACTGCTCTTTGCCATTGTTGTTGAGTAGTCAAACTTTGATCCACCAACACTGCTTCAACTCACTAATGACTTTAACTCCGGTGCGGACTCCGTCAAGTTGTGCTGATCTTCGTTGGATCCTATGGATCCCTCGGATGAAGGAAAAGGCCTTCTCTATTGTGCGTCATTCTCTCAAACGTCTCGTGTCGCTTGAATAGAATGGATGCCGGTTGGAGCTTTAACGAGCATCGCCTCATCGATTCTTATTTTGCTTAGTCGTCACCTCCAAGTAGTTTCACATCACTTTTGCTTTCGATTGACACTCTGTTACGAAATGAAGCGCACAATCTACTCTTAGTAGAACCGATCACCATTGGTGAGGATTTGACAATTGTTATCTATCACTGTGTCTCTTCGAAGGGTCTTTGAACAAGTGTAGAGCTTCTCTACTGGATGACTAAGAGAATTTGGATACTCTATTTCGCTCATTCTCTTAAGAGTTAAGAGTTGAGAAGGCTAAGGGTACTTGACTTCGCTCACCTCCTCGATAGTTGTACTTTATGCATCAAGCTTATTACTAGCCTTCACTTCCTCTTTGCTCATGCTTCTGAAGCTCCTGAAGTGTTTACACTCCTTACACTAAGTTAGCTACTGTGATTCATCTTCTCATTATCATCGAACTTTTAGAATGCAAGAAGTTTTGCCCGAAAAGGATAAAATTTTACCCCGAGTGGAGCAAGTCTCTGTTCGTTTTGGTTGCCTCTGGCATTGTACCACCTTCTCTATCATTTTTGTCGCCTACTCCGCTAAGCAAAAAGAGTATAGCACCATGTATTGCCAACTCCGTTCCTTGGCGGAGCACTCGCGCATCGACCTGAAGTCCCCCATTTTTGGCTATCTTGATGAGAAGTCAATCGACACCAGTCTTATAAAGTTTCTTTCCTTTACCCTTCTGCCTTGTTTTGGTACTTGGATTTTGCATCTGTATTCTCCACCTCCTCGGCCCCTTTCCCGACTATGTGCTCTCTTTCTATGACAACAAGGGATCGATGACTCCATGAAAATCTCATGGCCTCATGGCGCTTCCATGCTTATGGCCCTACTATCTATTGTCTTACATTTGCATCCCTTTCTTTGTGATCGATAGATCCACCTCTACGGTACTGTGACACTCCTCCAAGTCTACCTCCATTCTAACCGACGCTTAGTTTTGGGTAGCTAAGTCCCTCTGGACTTGTCGTCGCTTCCTCGCCCCTTCCGACCACCTGCTTCAACACCTCTGTACTCTCCAAGCAGTTCACCTTGGTCGATGGAAACATAGACTACAACTCTCATGCATGGCCTCCACCATCATATTGCAGGGCTCACGTTGATTTTGCTCTCTTTTGCATCATTGGTAGCAATGTTTGCTCACTCAGCCTTATCCTCTGACTTGCCAAGCTCCCTAGAGCGAATATGAGCTATAGAGCGGTCCAACTCTCCAATCTCTCTGATCATACCTTTGTATGATCAAGTGTCCTCCATGGGGCTCACTGATACTTGCACTCGAAATTCCCCCTCAGTGATACACAATCCTCATATGCTAATGATCAAGGCTTTCATCTGATCCGAAATTTTGTGCATGCACAAAAGACTCGTCATTGCGGTACCATGGCATTCACTCCTTGAATCTATAGTCCTTGTTGTTATATTGCTCACTAAACTGGTGCTCCCAGTAGCTTTCAATTATATCTCCGCATGATCAAGTCCCTCAAGGGATTTCTTCGTGTTGTCGGATTACCTCGAACCATTCCACTATGATCCGTTGCACCATGTCGAGTGACATCTCCATTGTATTCTGATTTTTGTGTGATGAACTCGGATTGTGATCTCTCTATGTATGGCTTCCGCTAGCACATCGTAAGGCCCTCGCCACCTCCGATTGTGTTCGCTCCTTTGACAATCGATCTTCGTCCACATGCTCTCGAGCCATACATGGACGAAGTGCAGTTCTGGGACAATCCGTCGCTTAGAAACTCTCGAAGTCCACTAACTTCGTTGAAGTTAGTACGTTATTGTTTGGATCCTAAGTCTTTGCCCCTAACACAATTTCGTTGCATGCAACTTCCTTTACAATAACTCGTACTTCAATAGTGCCTGCCTCCACGTCCTTTTATCCTGTGCCAAGGCCTTCTGACTTTAACTTTGCCTCCATAAGTTGAGTTGCCTTAATTTTTTCGTCAATTGCTTCATCGAGATAAGGTGCATGTGTCTCGAAGCTCCTTTCGAGTTTGGCACCATATAATATGAGTTCGCTCCATTAGAATGAGGAACCCATGGAACGAATGATCCTGTTCTTGCCTCTACAAGAGTTCATGTCCTTGACCTTTGTCCAAGGAAATGTTTGTGTCTTCGCTTCATATTCCGTCTTTTATGTCGACTCCATTTATATAGCTTGGGCACTTCACCAAGTTTCACCCAAGGTGCTCCGGTCCTCAGTTTGTAATGAGATGATGGTGGCCCTCACGCCCACCATTCCATGGGTTAGCCCTCCGTTGAGTTTGATCTCCACATCGGCTCTAAGTGTGCCTTCGTTTGGTATTACCTTGGGTTGCTCTCCCACTTGATCTCGTAATGCGTCTACCAATGCATTACCTCGTGCCCCCTTTCAACATGTGCGGTCTGTTGCACATGGATCTCCCTTTGGAGAACTAAAATTTATTCCTCTTGGATACTTATCTCGTTGGAGAAACTTTCCTCTTCACATCCTTCCTTCTAGAAGTTTCAGAGACCACCATATCCTTAGACTACTCTGGCTTGTTGAACAAACTAAGCACTATTTCGCCACTGTGAACACAATTACGAGATTATGACTCTTTGTCAATACAACCCTTATTGCACCCTTTAAGGCCTAGCAACATTCTGAACCTATTGCACATTTTAGCCTCCTACGAACATATCCTCCTCATGCTGAAGAGAGTTTTCATGCTCTATGGCATCGAGTTTCGATCGCCTTAGGATGCCCACGAGCAGTCTATTGTCTATATACAAGCTCTTGCATGAGTACTGAATTATCTAAGTTAGCAATTCCCCTCACCTCTGCGAGCTTTGCCTAAACTCTTATGATCGCTAAACAACTCATCCCTTCTTGCACAATCTCATCCTTTGCTAAGTGCCCCGACTTGCCTTGAGCATCGTTAAGTTTGGTTGTCAACGTTGTAGCTCGAACTTAGCTATCTCAACCTTTATGCGCTACACGTTCTTCCCAACTCGCTTGTCCTCATGGTGCCTCTTACGTAAAGTGTTGGTTATTCCTCTAAATATCAATTTTAGATACTAGCTCCTCTGAGCAACTCTTTTCCCTCGTCTTTATGCCCGTTTACCTCAATCTGTTGCACATTATGGCTACCCTCAACGTAACCCTACTAGGAACCCACATTTGCATGTCAAGTGTTTCTAAGTGTGCTTGTCCCGCTCTAATACTATTTGTCACAAACTTACTGGTTTTGCATCTATGCGACTACCACACACAATATGCGTGTACAAGATTGAAACGGCTACAAAATTAAATCAAAATGAGACTATCAAGCCTACTACAAGTCCTCATGCAAAGCATGAGTAAAACTGTTACCCATGACACAAGGGCCATAGGGCTGATAACACTACTTGTAAATATCATTCTAAATAAATGTATGGGCACGTTCTGAACCTTTTATTTCAATTAAAAGGTAGTACAAATTGCTGGAGACAGATTAATAATGTTACCGACCTAAAATTTTCAAGTATTAACAGTATACAAAATCTAGCATAGCTCCTGTCATGACAGCTGGGGACAATGTCCACAAGAGAAAAAGTAGCAATGGCTCTCTCAATCCTTATTAAATAACCCATTCCTAATGGATTATGCATAATGATTAGCCTGCTCTACAAATTTTCCTACCACAATTATGTCCTTATTTAATAAGACAATCACCTCTGCTACATTTATATTAAAGATTTCCAGATCGATAGAACCACAGTCTGCAACAAAAAGATGCAAAGGATCGATGATGCTCATCCGACTAACTGGAAGAATAAGATACAATTTCAGTCCCACATGATCAGAAATCCTGGGCAAGAAAAGGCTCTCTAGATAAGAAACAAACAGAACAAGAAAGAATGTAGCCTAACTTGGAAAGCAGAGGAACAATCTTGGAGAAACTATCCACTCGCAGAAGTGCTAAGAACCAAGTTTCTCGAAGCAAATTTTCAATACTAAAAAATCCAATGACATCTAAAAACCCCAGTAATATCCACATCGAGAACAAGGAACAATGCCAATCTCCGCTGATCAAAGATGTAGCCTGCTCTTAGAGATGGACCAAACCTAAAGAAGGGGATGACGATGCAGACACCAGATTCAGGCTCAACATGTGATCTATCTAGGACCTGCTACATCCTAAAGAAGAGGACGAAGGCATCAACAGAAAGAAGATCCGGGACCGAACCAAGATGAGGTCAAATTGCAGCAACAATGTCCCGTCACCTTCGTTCTCCAAGATCCAATCGATGCCCTGAACCGAGAACTTCTCATCAATTACTCCTCGCAGTGTGCATGAAGACTCGGTCCCTGCTTCCCAAATCCGTTACCGGCAAAGACCGATGATCCAGAGCCAAGAACGTCATCCACGACCATTTCCTCCTCCTGTCCTGTCCTGTCACCAAAGAGCCAAGACTCCGTTCCACCCAACGGCGATTTCCAGCACGGCAACACCCTACGTCCGCCGCGCAGATTGGACTCGAAAGACGACTTGAACAGGCATGAGCTAGGTTTCGATACCTGGGCATCAAGGGTTGCGATGATCGGCCGCCTTCTTTTCGACGATCCCTTCCCTTCTCTCTCCTCCGCCGCGTACATTATTGTTGCCGGCATCTTGTTCTTGTGCTTGAGGCCAGACAACAGTTCCTGGTTTTTGCGGTAGTCCCCTTCCTCCTCCCGATCACCCCCGGTTATCAATACAATTACGATACCGCCCTAAGGGGTGGGTGTTCATTTGACCTAGTGATGTCCATCGGGGCTGACAGGTCCAGCTTCCATCTCCAACACAAAGACTGGGACTTGAGAAAGCATTGCTCCCATTGGGTTATGTGGGTACAATGCCGGTTCGAGCAGACTCGATGGCGGTCCGCGAAAAGCCGACGCGTCACTGAACCGCAAGTCGATGAATCGACGCAACAGGTTTGCGATGTAGCGAGTTACTCGGTTTTCCACGACCGACAAGCCAATGCAATCACTAAATATCAAAGGCTGCGCAGGAGCGCTCACTCAAAAGTTATCACGTAGACAGTGGAATAAGATTAAAATAAGAGGTTAATAAAAAGCTTCATCATGGACAAGAATTACCTTCGATCAGATCAAAGGCCATTCGAACCCCAAAAAAAAAACAACACTAGTAAATAGTTTGTACTTGTATTCTACTTCATTTACCTTAGCTGTGACAAGGTTAATGATCAAAGCATACACACATAACAGATCATGATGTGGCATTTAAGAGTCACTTAGATGACATGAATTGCTATATAGAACAAGTTACTAATTGCAAAAAGAATACAAGACCACCAACTCGAAACCCTGGAGGGCAATCTCATTTACTCATCTCCTGCACCTGTAGTTGCCAATTTACAATGAGTTGGGCTATTAAGTTTGAGACACCAACCTAACCGCGAGAACTAATTGATACAAAGAATTAAATAACAAGAAAAGAAATGAACAAATTATGATAAAGCATATCTGGGTCTGTCACTGGGAATGCAGAATCAAGCACAACCATTTATTTCATCTCTAACACATCATAAGTGTACCCAAATTATACAGTTTGCAGTGGCTATCAAAGATGGCACATTGCAAAATCTGTTTAGGTAATCAAGAGAACTCCAAAACCGTTTTATCCTCAGTAGGCATGTTTTCTATTCACATGGTGATGTGGCTGGCCTTCATTCATTTGCAAAATTGACTCTAATGAGAACTGTTGACACAATTGGAGAATCATGGGACTATACTGCCAAAAATTTAAGGGCAACAGTCCCCAGTTTCCTCCATCCTCTCTTCTTTTCTGCTCCATATTGCAAGCATCCATCTTAGCTCTGTGATTTCCTGCGACACAAGTAATTAGTTCTTTCCTTTTTCTATTATAAGGTACTTTCTTCTTCCAACCTTCAGCTAGCTCTCCTTCAAGCGACACAACTGCAGCTCTCAGTATTGTACATTTATAGAATTTAAAGGTAGGGTAACATCCATAATGAAATTCAATAACACATTATTATAAATGTAATGTCTAAACTCCAAAAGAACATTTTTATTTTATCAAAAGCTTCATGAATGAAAGTTTGGAACTTCAATCTCATTTAAAACCTAAAATTGCGCTTTTGACTCTTCCTTGTGTGTTGTAATTCCCATAACTTATATAAGTTGGTACAATTGTTTTGGAAAAGTTAGAAGCAACCTGCTCAAAGCATGAGAATCTAGATCACCAATTACCATTGGAGATGTGCAGTCTGTGGTCATTTTGGACATTGATAGACACCAAGGTGAAGCTTCTTAAAAGAACTTTAGTATAACCTATTATGATATTCTCCTGCCAGCAGAAAATTGTTATTGAAGCCATTGCTTTAGTGCACTATCAGCTTATGAACCCTTGGCTAGATAAAAAAGCAAAATGGTCACAATTATGCAAAGTAAACTAGTAATTGGTTATGATGTCTAACTAGATGACTAAGACAGGCTAAAGGAAAGATCAAATATCACCCTTAAAGATGAAGTACCTCAAGAATAATGATAAACACCAAATCTTACCAATAAACAATTATAGGATGTCACTTATCCCATTAAAATGCTTCATCAAGTTGCAACATGGACCCAAGATATTGCGGCAGATTAAAGAACTAGCAAGTGAAAGCACAAATTAACTAATGACAAATTAGGTACTTATGCAAGTTATAATTGCTTTTTAAGCCCATATTAGAACACCAAGCACATACAAATGATTAAAAGGAAAGATATTTAATAACTAGAATTAAGTTAATCGAATGCTCATGACAAGTAGAATGAGATATTTACAACCATGACATGTTGATGATCAGTGCTGGTTTTCATTTATTACTACAACTGAGAGACAGAAACATAAATTGCTGGAGGCATAAAAGATATCCAGATCTGAGAAGTACCTATAAGAAAATTGCCCTTGAATATCTGTGTGCATGATCTACGACAGTGAATCATAGATTTCCTGACATCAGAAACATAACTCAATGCTAGATGAAGTTAGTTTCTGTAACACAGTAAAACCACCAAATTAAACAATTTCATGGAAGATATCACCTTGAAACTGCTTTTTGCAGTACTGCCAAGAGAATTTTGCTGACCATACCAAACAATTTCATGGAAGATATTACCTTGAGTAGCTTTGCTCTATGGATAAAAAACTTATCCTGCTTGCTGCAATTTTGCGATCCAGGAGAAGTCTACAAGGAGCCCTGAACTACAAGAACATTTGAAAAGTGCATGCTTGATTTCCAGATACAAGAAGGGTGCTCAAAAGTTATTTGTGGTGAGGTTTAAATGCTTCCCAATTGCCAACACAGACTCAAACTTTGTTAATTCATCATATTCCTTTGACCCTCGGACAGGGAATACATCCCACTCAAAATGGGCCCAGATTAGAGAAAGAAATAAATAGAGTGAAAGCAAAAGGGAGGTGATTTAAGCCCACAAATCACAAGTTTTGACTAACAACGTGATGTTCTTTACAAGCTAGAATTGTGAAACTTGATATCTTTCCCTCTGAGAAGACAAAAGTTTCATGGGTTCATCACATCCTCTTGAATCCAACATGACCAGCAGACTGAAGCAAGATTGTGAACCGCAGTCCTAGAGCCAGTATCACAACCTTTGATGCAAATGACTTGAAGCAGATTTAGGGGATTTGCACTCTTGTTATAATTAAAATAACCCTTCTTTCATTTAGTTCTTGAGGTAACTTACTCAAATTGGCCCCACCAAAAACCCTAGGCCTCCCACTTTGCTGAAACACTGGGGATTTATGAGCACTTATGAGCCTGGCACCCTCAACATCTTATCTGAAGCGCTTCTCATTGCTATCAGGGTTGTATCGTCTCATAGGTTGGAGTGATTCATACCTATCATCATATCCCCTTCTATCATCACTTCCGGTACATCTATATCTTTTATTCATAACAGCAACCTCTGGAATCTTGCTAGAGTGCAGAGGACGGCAGAAGTTGTCAGGCTTTGATCTTCCTTGTGAATCCATCGAGTCAAGCCTAGGATTTCTGAACACTTTAATAGATGGGCTTCTTCTAGAAGATCGCTTGTACTCATGTTTCCTATGATGATTGTGTGAATCCCTCCTTTCATCAATCCATCTTGAAGAATGCAATGGGGAAGAAAGGGTTTTCGATGTGGGGCCATACCTTACCATAAAGTCCTCAGAACTAGGTCGTGAATGGGGTGACCTCATTCTCTCCATTCTGATTTTGGGAGTCCTACTGCGCTTGCGAAACCCATGGGTATCATTCATCCCAATTTCCCTTCTCCTAGGAGAGGTCCACATATGAGGAGATCTCGATCTCGATCTCGAAGGAGATCTGGAGCGAGAACGTGATAGACGAAGAGGTCCTCTGTGTGGAGAGAAGCTTCTATCTCTACTAGATAGATGGTGCATTGTTAGTGATGAGTCCATGCTGCCATCAGGCACAGACCTGTGATACCGATCCCTAGCCATTTCATGGCCATATTTACCAGCCCGACCCCGAGAATTACTGAAGTGCCTGTCAGGGCTCATGTTCCTTACATTTCCAAGTCTTCTCTGCATACCATATGCAAGCTCTGTCTCAGCTTGTGAACGCCATCTATTTTGCACCGAAGCATTTGCAGCTCGTCTGAGCATAGGGCCTGCATTTCCAACACCACCTGCCTTAACTACGGTGCCATCAGGTGCAACAACAAAGCCATTACTCTCCACCTTTGCAACGGCAGCTGCAGCCGCGTTCCTTAAGCTTGGTCGAGCATAATTAGGTGCATCACAGTACTCAGGTGAATCATGATGCTTGGGACCACGATAACTGGGAGAGTCAAACCAATGTTCATCTCTGCATCTCCCTTTAGTATGCTGAGATGATTCACCCATGTCAGCTGATTTAGGAGCAGCACTGTTCTTTTCAGCTTTTGTATTTAGACCACCATTACTGTCAGATCTGCAAGCATTACAGCATATTTAGAACTTAAGAAATATGATCCCTTAGACAGTTTACAACTATAGTGAACTAAAAAACATCAGAGTGAGTAAACAAGATATTTATAAAATTACCTGCATCCCTTGATACAAGACCTATCTCTCCTACATGACTCATCCGAGGACATCAACCTCTCAACTTGAGATGACAAGCCTCTTCTGAACAACAAACCAGATCTTTCTAATAATTTGTCAGCATCAAATATATCTAAAGCACCAGATTTACCTCCTTGTTTAACAGAACCAATCCCAGCATCCATCATGCTATCTCCAGTATGCACATGGTCTACAGGCAACTTATCCCATCCAGAAGCTTTGATTCTCACACTAGCTGAAGGTTCCCTATCATTATCACCCTTTTCCTGAAATCCACTATGTCCAATCGTGTTCTCACCATGAGAACCAGGTACTGATGAATAGCTACCACTTCTCTGCTTTCTCCTCCAGTTGTTTACCGCGAAATGATCTGTGCAGTCTTTTCTATCAACATCTACAAAACTTCTTTTCCCATCTCCAGCATCCAAAGAAGTTGATTTGGATGAGCACTTCATTGGAGGTTCAGAAACAGCAAAAACACTATTCATTACAGGAGTTGCTCCATCATGAGCAACAACTGGTGCATCCCTGTTTTTGCACGTCATGCTTTCACCAGAGAAAGAAACAGAATAGGGAAAACCAGAAACTGCTTCAACGGCAACATTCTCTTTGTTGTCAGATCCATAATCCAGATGTTCAGATTCTCCTTCCTCAGCTCCATCTTCTCCCCAACTTTGCAGAACAGATTCTCTAAATTCACCATCCTCAAATTGAGAGTCATCATCTCCCAGAAGGTCAACCTTTTCCACTCCATTGGCCTCCCCCATATCAGCAAGAGATGCACCTGAGCCATAATTATGTACACAATCATTGAGAGAAGCTTCACCAGAATAATTTACACAATAATCCATGTAACTTTTGCCAGGCTCCTGAGTACCCACAGCATCATCTACCAAATTGACATCCTCTGTCATACCTGCCAAAACTGAAACAGGAACAACAGGATCAACACATTTATCATCGTCAACATTTAGCTGTGCTGTAGCCTGTTCACATTTACCAACATGTGTGATTCCAGAAGGCAATGCATCAGGATTACATGACTCTAAGCTGCCCAGCAGATGACCATTTAATAGGCAAGAACTCCTGTCCACTGTTCTGGGGGATCCATCAGTATGGAGATCGTTTGTGACATCAATGTCATCAGAGTGTTCAATTTCATCAGATGTACTTTTATGAAACAAAGGATCAGAAGTTTTTTCAGCATGGGGTGGACATTGATAACTGCTCTCTGAATCAGTATTCAGAAGTCCTTGCTTCTCAAATTGAGAAGGGTTTATGTGGATAGGATGTTCTACTTCAGCATTAGGCAGGCAATGGTCAGTATTAGATGCAACTGCATTTGGCTTTTCATCGAAGATTGATTTACTGATCGACTGGCCAAATTTCAAATGTGAATTATATGGATGAGTATTAAAGTCGGAGCTGGTATCCAAACTAAGAGGCAAATGAGAAAATGATGTTGCAGTTTCCAACTCCAAGCCAGAGTCTGCATCAGCCTTTGCACTAACAGATTCAATTACCATGGTAGTATCCCTCAAGGAACCAAGAACATCTCCAACCACAGAAGAAACAACTTTGGTACTACAGATGTCGCTCCCTTGATTGGGCACAACTTTTGTCTCTCCAGTAGAGTTGACCAAAGAAATATAGGTAGCATCCTCCAGTTCTTCAACCAAACCATCAGAATGAGGGAGAGACCACTGTTTTGCTTTCTCATGATCAACAACTGAACTGTCATTACACACATCAGGTTTTTCCCAAGCCTGTGACTTAAGTAATGCACAATTATCCTTTGAAAGACCAACCACATTTTCCCCGCTTACACCAAATTCAGTATAACATCTGCTTTCACAGTTTTCAACTTGATGCTGAAGAGCTTCAAAATCTTCCAGCTTTTTATTGTGATTATGACTTTCACATGCAGGATTAATGGGATGTGGCTCAGACTCAGAGATTACAACTTCATCAAATTTGCTATTCCATGTATCCATTACAGTGTTAAGATCCCAGTGAAGCCTAGAATCAGAGCCAGATGACCTCATCTTATCAGAAGCATTTTGCAATGGGTCTATTAAGCTTTTCTCGTTTGCTGAACCCTGGTACTCCTCATCATCAGCAGGTATAGATGTAGAACATTTTTCCGTAAATACATCACAATTTTCATGTAAATCTTGAGTAGATTGAGGTTGTCGCTCCTTATCTCCATACAAGGAATGTGATTTAGCTCCTTGTGTGTCTTTGAAAAGTACTTCACAAGAATGTCCCTTCGAAACTGAGCCTCCAGTATTTATGAGGTCACTCAATATTTCGCTATCACAGGCAGCAGCAGCCAATATTGAAATTCCAGAGAAATCTGCAGCAGCACTGGCCTCTTCATTTATGTCATGCAAATTACTGGTCCAGTCAGCAACAGCTCTTTTGTCATGATTTTTGTCATATGCTGATGTCTTCTGATATGGAGGAGGCTGGCCCTCTATCAAGTGATCAGAATCATCTGAATAAGAAGACTGCAGAGGAGATGATGGAGAACTAACTAACAGAAATCTCCTCTTCTTTATGGGAACAATCTCGAGGGAGTCACTGAAGCGTCCTCCAAGAACGCTGACACCAACCTGCAAACAGAAAACAGAATCATTAAAAATGCACTAAAAAAAGGTTTGATAAAAGGGGTACCCTAAAAATAGCATTGATGTCTAAAGAAAAACCTTCTCAGACTCGGAGACAGAGAAATCTCTTGCTCTCTTCAGATACTGATCCTTGGTATCCTCATTCCTTTTGGAACCTTTGACTGCAGAGTTCTTTCTGAACCCACTAGAATATGAAGTTCTAGCTCGTCTTACAGCCCTCTTCCTGTCCTTGGTGGTTATCTTCCACTTCAAGCGAGAATCTATAGCTCCTAAAAGTTCAAGCCCTATGTTCCTCCGCATGTTTCCCGATGAAGTTCCACAACTATTAACTGCACATTTATAATGACAACTGCAGGACGATGGTTTTCAGATTTAGAGGCACAAACTCCAGAAAAAGTTGACAAATTAATCTGCAAGGTAAAAGCCAGAAATTTAGACATAATTTACAGTGAGAATACATTTCAAAATAACAAAACATTTTCACAACTAAAGTCATCCAAGAGATAAGGCCAACCATTGACTCAGATCCGTCATCATCTTTCTAGCCCAAAGAAATCATCACCGACTGCAGGTCCACAGCAACCGTAAACAACCACTGGAGAGCCAAAGGAAAAAACAAGGATTAAAGATCACATCTCTCAATACAATATCAACGTGATAAAATTAAACAATATTCCAACCCAGGAGAATATCCACAAAAATGCCAGAGTTGATGGTGGACTACTTGTATATCATGCTTAGAAAACCTTATAGGCATTTTTGTACCTCCTATTATAGCTCAAAATCAGTCAAAATATCTACAGAAAGAATTTAACTGTGCTCCAAACTAAAATCTTCAAGCAATGTAAGAAATACAAATAAAAAAAAATCTAACATTAGTCCTGCCTTGACAGTTGGGTATAATGCACATGAAAGAAAAAACAAAGATTCTATTCTTCTAATGTAGGCCAATCTTTGCTTTTCTATGCACAGTGCTTGTTCTGCTTGAAAATCAATTGCCAATCGCCAACCGCCAACTTCCCCTAAAATATCTACTTCATTAACAAACCAATTGCTGCCACTAACACAAACATCTAGGTCATGAATTTCCAGATTAGAAAAAAAAAGTGGTCAAAAATTTCAGATCAAGAAAACCAGTCTCCAAGATGACAATACACAAAATCAGGTGATTCCCCAATTTCAATTAATCCCATTCATTCAACAAATGAGAAATAATTCCAGTATGCATGGTCAGACAGTACATGTGCAGCAGAGATCCTTTAGAGCAATATGAACAGAACCATAAGAAAGCATGGTCTGATCCAACAGGATGAAAATCTTGGAGAAACAATCCACTGGCAGGAGCAACAAGCATTAAGAGTCTGGAAGAAATTTTTTAATCCTGTGTACAATCTCACAAAACAGGAACTTGAAGAACAAATAACAATACCAATCTTGCTGACCAAGTAATATAAACTGCCCTTAGCACTCAGAAGGCCATAAATATGATAAAGATGATACAGCCAGCAGAACCAGGACTAAGCCAAGATCTTAGAGTGATCATCAAGTGGTAAATCACAGGTAAAAACACAGGAAACGGCAAAAACAACAAGGACCAAAACCCTCCGAAATTTTTCTTCAACCCTGTGAAACCTAATATCATCTAAAATACAAGTAACCAGGCATCCCAAGAAGAATCACAAGTGCCACCTTCCTCAGCTGGTCCAATAAAAAAAACAGAACATGTCCCTCCTCTTAGGACCAAGACCGCCCAAACGAAGAGGATGATGATGTCACAGCAGACCCAAAGGCACCACCCTTCTCAGCCAGTCAAAGAAAACAAAATACAACACCTGTCACTTCGCTTTTTACTACGACGGCACAGAAAGAAGGGGATGACGATGCAACAGCAATCCATGACCCAGGAGTGATCAAACAAGAGGTAGATAGGAGTATATCATAGTAACCAGCAGGAGCTACAAGAATCAGGATACTGAGAGAAGTTTCAACCCTGTGAAACCTACATCATCTAACATCCCAGTGAACAGGCACTCCAACGAGAAGCATTGTTGCCAGTCTGCTTATCTGGACAAAAAAAATCATAATAATAGCTCTGTAGGATTATGACGGTGCAGGTAGTAGATCCAACGCCAAGCCCAAGACCTAAAAGTTCCACAAGAAGAAGACGGCAGGTAGATCGGAGCAAACAACAGGTGGGGCAAGATTCAAGAGCCTCTGCGACCTAATATCACCTAAAATCCCTGCAAAACTCTGAGAAGAAGCTTCAGCACCTTTCGCTGCTCACATGCCTGGGATGGCCAGTCCTAAAGAAGAGGACTATAACGCAGGCAGCAGATCCAGCAAGAGGCAGGTTGCAGGGAACACATCCATCAAGTTTCTTCCGAGATCGACCATCCGAAGCCAAAACCTCAAAGTATGGTTAGTCTTTGCAGTGTCCATGACAGGATTCGGTCTATACCCGCACAGATCCACGATCCAGGCCACGGTAAACTGTCTTCAAGTACCAAGAACATGGCATCCATGAGCATAACCTCCGAAAACCAGCCAAAACTTCTGCTCCGGCGTCCAAAAAAAGACGATTCAACCAAGAGTACCCCCACAGATCCTTTCAGTCATTATCCCCCACCAGGCGCTTCCCCAGATTGGAGTTGCAAGACGATCTAAAGAAAGCATACACAAATCATGAGCTAGGGTTTCAATACCTGGACCTAAGGGTTGCAGATCAGCCGCCTCCCTCTCCCTCCTTCCTATCTTTTTCCCCTTCCTTATTCTTCAACCTGTTCACACGGATGGGTTCGGATTCCTTCCTTGGCGTTCGTCGCCTGCACGTCCGGAAGGAAGAAACGAAGGTGATTCCTCGTCTCCCACGCCAACGTCAACAACTACTCTGCCGCATCAGTGTCGCTGTTGTTGGACGCTCCCTTCCGCTGTCTTTCTCCTTTCTCTCCTCTCTTCTCCGCCCCTCACTGTTGCGTATATTATTTTGTTCTCTGCCACTTATTTGTGCTTGCCCCGCGGTAGCCCCACCCCCCTTCGCCTTCCCAATTGCCCTTCCCACCTGCGCCTAATTCCGAGACGGCCATCCTGACGTCGACCCGGTTGGGTTCGGCTCGCGCGGCACGAGCCGGAAGTCAGCCGTCAAACCCGGGACAGACGGACCGGATCACGAGCGGGTGGCAAAAGGTCCTTGTACGCGCTTGGTTGACCCCGCGGAGGCAACGCGTATCGCCTTCTCAAAATCCAGGCGGGGCCCACGCGACTGCGTCAGTACCGAACCTACGTGGTTGGATTCGGAAGACCTGTCAACCTCATTTTATCGTGTATAATGGTCACCTGAGGCGCAGGATGCAGTAATCAAACTGTTACTAGTGGTCAGAAGGTATGCAGTGTTTGGAATAATCATGCGAACTTGCAAGGTTAAGAGTTATGGAATGAGTAAGAATAACCTTTACAAGACGCAGAAAGAACCCCTTTTTTTTTTTGCCCTATCGTCCCATCCGCCGTTTCCTCTTATGTGATTGTATTAGCCAACACGGCTTTGTAAACGCCGCTAGAGTTGCAATTACAACAGAAGACCTTGTTGACAAATAAAGATGATGATTACAATCAAAGTTGATCGAGAGTTCAGTTTTCAGCCTAAACCCTAAACTGGTCCTCCCTATTTCTCACAATGTAGTCCCCTTGGCAACAGGCTCATCTATCAGTCATCACACACTCGAACAGAGAGACTAACATGCACGCATATACAGTCATCTCTTTCTTCAAACACAGACGAGAGCTTTCAGAACAAGGAAAAAGTTTGACCTGCACATCCAAATCATCCATTAGTGCACACCAATGATATTAACTGTGAGCTTAGTCGATGGGATTGAACAATTATAACATGATCTCTCAGATGCAGAAATTAACATACGGATTTGTCAAATAATGATCATGGAAGTACTTTGAGCATAGCTAGATAACAAACACTTGCACACATTAATTACCAACTATTGGAAAAGAACAATTGGCAAATACCCTCCTCAAAATATCTGCCATGTCCTATACCTATAATTTACCACTACCTCTGAAGATATCTGACCACCAACAGGGCTGTTTATTTTACTGGTTGTTATTTGGTTACATATACAAGGGAAATGTGGTCGCGGCAACAACTATCTAGTCTAAGAACACACATTAGGTTGCCAGTGCCTGACATGGTCTGCACCATGAAGCTATTTGAGCCTTATTGGCACGCAGCAAGACTCCATGTAATGTGCTGTGCAACACAATAATAATAGAACAAAGTTCAGAAGTCGTTAGCACTTGTATTGGTGTAGAGACAAGAAGATTTTTTGTTAAATGCTCCAGATAGAAAGTACTAGCAAAAAGAAATGCATAACAAACAAGATAGAATCATCTCCAAATAGCAATATCCATATTGCTCGCTTTGTGTAGTTGAGCACAAATAACAATCATACCTTAAGCAAAATCCATTGATTTTGAATCAACATTTCATGCAGTCATTTAGGGTACTTCCAAGTTCAGCACCATGTTGCCTGATAATCCTAGCCGCTTGCAGAAGAATATCTTGCTCTGTGGCAAATAGCTCATCTTTTCTCTACAACCAACAAAATTACATCAAATGCAGCTTGTGCCATAAATATAAAGTTTCTAGTTCACAATCTAGGACTAGCATAAAGACAAGTAATGGTAATTCTTGATCAGAAAGATTTTATCCAGTTCTATAAGTACTAATATTTCTTCAAGCGTGTATAATGGGGTGTGTTATGACAGCAAATTCACATTCTTTGTTGAACCACAGACTTCTAAGTAGCCTGTGCCAACATTTAAAATTATTAAGGTTTATGATAAATTTATTTTTGCAATAAACAATTACTGTTAACAATTTTCAACAATGATGAGAACATGTACATGATCACAAAGGGTGAAGTTAAGTAAAAGAAGGCACACCATGCCCTCAAAATTAGCAAATTGCATTTTAGATAAAGGTTGCTAAAATTGATCAAAACATTTCAAAATTATGTGCACATGTATATGGTCACAAAGGGTGAAGTAAAAGAAAGCTCACCATGCTCTCAAAATTAGCAAATTGCATTCCAGATAAAGGTTGCTAAAATTGATCGAAACATTTCAACAATGATGTGAACACGTATATGATTTTCCATGGGTGTAAGCATTTGTAAAATACCATGGGTGCAGGTAATTAAAAGAAAGCTCACCGGGCTCTTGGAATTAGCAAATTGCATTCTAGAATAAGGTTGCTAAATTTTGTTGAAACATTTCAACGATGATGTGGACATTTACAAGATTTCCATGGGTGTAAAATTTTGTAAAAGAAAACTCACCATGCTTTTGAGGTTGCATCCTAGGGTAAGCTCTGCATATGATTCTATCCGAGAGAGGTAACAATAAGGGGCATCCTTCTCTAGGAAAACTTTTGGATGAGCTCGTAGCATAGAACTTATCTCTTCAGAAATATTGGGTATCTTCTCTATATCATCAATACGTATAGGTATTTTGGTAAGACTAGCACGCCACTGAGCCCTTGATTTGTTCACAATCACCTGGGAAGTATTTTCATGTAAGTTAAAAAAGATAACAAACACTATGACCACAATTTAGCATAACAAATACCAGTTGCTGGTTTGGATAGCTTTTGTGCATCAGTCTAGCACAAGTAACTAAAGAAAATATCTTGATGGCATCAGTCTGCCAGACATCAGACTGAAGATGGGTATTTCAATGTCAACAAAATAACTAAAGAAATGTTCAAAACATTAGCCTGGAATCCAGCACCAACTGTCTAACCATCAAGATACAGAAATTGGCTGCTGATATTGTCAAAACATATATTGAAAAATGTGAACAGTCTAACCAATCCATAAAATGGCTGACCATCAAACAGAGGTTATGGAATGGTCAAGTAATACCACCACCATATAAGATGAAACTGCACATGCTAAAGAAAGCTTAATTATAAACTGTCCATGCAGCACATGCCATGCCAGAATGGTACATATGTGCATGCTAGGTACCACACTGGCAAACAAAACATGCAGAGGCATGCTTTTTATGGATGACACTTATTCTGCTGACAAGGCTGCAAAATAGATCTTAGGTCAGATAATCAAGATATCTATCAATCTTTGAACTGACATCACCGACAAAGGAACCAGAAAAAAAAGAAAACTGAGCAAAAGGCCAGCAGTGCAAAGACAAAAGACATACTCCCAGACATTAAAAAAAAGTACATTAATCATCTGCGCTTTTCAACAGTAATTTGGATATATATTAATTATCCATTTAATTGTTCACTATTACAATCTTCTAAAACAATCAACTCTCCAGCATAATCTAGAATATAAAATGAAAACTTATTGAAGCATTGATAGAATATATTTTTTCCAATCCAATTAAAAACAATTTTGGACCTCAATTATAGTTGGGACACCTCCTGGCAACCCGGGGGGTGCCAACAAGTTGCACTGGATTTGATTAAATTTCTATATGATCAAGTCTGATACACTAGTTTAAAGTTGATGATGGGTCAATTAGTATATAAGATCACTACCAGACAAGCCACAACGAAAAAAACATACATCCAATCCATATTGTTGACTTAGTAGATCTGCTTGGTCAGGTCAGGCAATTGATATTTAGTGAGTTCCTAGGACCATGGATGTGTTCACTAGTGAGGCTGGTAGGAAAGAACTATCCATGGATAATGAAAATGACATGTTACTAGGACACTATACATCCGACGTATTGCTCAGAGAATGTTTACGGGTCTTTATGACATGGAGTTTCCTTGGTGCTTCAATTTAAATATACATCCCCATTTCTTACCAAGAATTTTCTGTTGGTAAACATAATTGATAAATATTAGTTTGTTTTCCACACTAACTCAAACAATGCCTTCGGTGTAAGTATTTTAAGTAGCAATTAATTATAATATCCATGATAATTACTGATGCAAGTCAGTCCACGTTTCTGTACATTTCTAAAAAGTACTTATCTTTTGAAGTGTGTCTAAGTTTGTTGTGAGCTTATAGCAAACTTGGCTGATATACGAATTTAAAGAAACCCAAGAACCACCTTCCAGGAAGATAGTACAGTGAACTGTGACTATTTATGTACGTCTTATATTAAAAAAAATAAAACAAGATTTTTTACTGTACCATGTGCACATACAAGGTCAATCTTATTTGTGACTATTATGGTAAAAGTAGTTCTATATTCATCTTAACTCAACCTTAACCAGGTCATGTCCAATTCATAGCCTGACTTATTCAGGCATGGTATTGTCTTGCACCAAGAGCTGCACTACGAGGACAAAAGGCATTACAGTGTCAACTGTCACGACTTGTATTTCATTCCATACAACTCGAATTAATCATAAGACAAAAACTTCAGATATATTGGAAATTCATAGTAGCAACGTCTTAATAAATAAGTGAATGAGTCAGCACCTAACATCTATTATATACACACCTGACTAGAGAATAGCGAGTTTGGAACTATGACAGGAAACTTTTCAGAATTTATCAAGGACGTGGTGGTGAGTCCCATTTCCATCACTTGGCCTTCTACTGATCCAGCCTACATTTTTCAAAAAATATAAATCATTAAAACAAATCTCAAATCAAATAAAGACAGCAAGATATCTTTCACATCTGATTTGCTGAAAGAAAACAGATTATTTGCAGCTGATGAACTAGTCGAGTTGAATATGAAAATCTGGAAAGAAAGCATGTGACTCAAATAACTAACATCATTTATGGCAATGACCATCATGATCACATGTAATTCCATTGCTCATGCTGGTTTTGACAGTCAATTTGTGAATTTTATCATTTACATCATATAGAAAAGGTCAAGCATTTAACAGAAGATAAGGCATGCCCAACATTTTCATGTCTGCTTATCCACACAAGCCAAAACACGCTACAAAAAGGAATGTGTGCAACAGCATTCAGAAGGAAAACGTCTTATATGTTATGTTATCACAATGACAAAGGCAGGTAGGTGAGTCACGCTTATAAAACCTTGACAACAGTCCACACAAAAGAAGCTTCTCAGGATCCCAAACCTGGTATAAAGGCCTTTGAAAACTAGACCTCATAAATGACCATCAACTGCCATGATACAGGGAGAAGCTTTTTCGCTAGCAGAAGCTATATCAACTTAAACTGCTGTACAATATTATTTTATTCCAACAGAAGAAACTTTCATGATCAATGCTTGACTCTACAATTTCTCTAGATGCAGAAACTTGTTTACCAACAATATATTTCATTTCCACTGAAAAATGAGTAACTTTTTATATTCCAGTGAGTACTAATTATTCTGATTAATTTTCCATGATTAGATAGTTTAAATTATAACCACAATAACATAATTGTGAAAATATTACAGTGAAAGATACACCAGTAGTTGCTTTTGAGGGTACACCAGTATCTTCCAAGTTTTGAGAAGTCAAGACGGCTAAAAGAGTTATTATGCCTTTAATACTTTGCCCTAGATCTAAAGATAGAAGACAACACAATGTCTCCTCCAAACTTGTAATTCAATCTAAAAAAAGATAGTTCTAATCAAGATTTCTCTTACCGGTCCATACCGATGTACCGATCAATCGTCGGTATGATACATACCAAGGTGTACGAATGTACCGTATATCAGTACACCTAGACCAACGGTAAGGTAAAATTACCAAAAATAGCTCCAAAATTTTCTTTTAAATAGAAAAAAGTTGGATTAGGGTTTTAAGTTGAAAATAAATATAAATTTAGTATAATTTTAGCAAAAATAATATAAATTATAAAAGAATAGTGACATCTTTTTTGGACTTTGCAGGATAACTTTGTAATAAGTTCCGGACTTTCCTTCCGTTAATATTAAATTATCTATAAAGAAATGATTTGAATTGTTAAATTATTTTTTAAACTACTCAGACTTTAAGACTCAAATGAATCAAATAATTAATCGACAGATATACCTGATTCTACCACCATATAGAATGACCGGACTCCACAGGCGATAAATCGAGATTGTCAATCCTATGTAACTGTATATCAGTTTAATATGTTTGTCGGACCCAATCCTAAAAATAATCTCATGACAAAGTATCAAGATTCTTAATCTCGCAATGTACCGGTGTATCGAGCTTTGCTCAGTATGATATGATATGGCATACCGGGCGGTATGCCTAAAATAGGCATAAAACCCTCCCAAAATACCTAAAAAATAAAAAAAAAATTAGGATAGAGTTTTGAAGTTAGAAATAAATATGCATTTAGTATAGTTTTAGCAAAACTAATGTAAATTAGGGAAAAATAGTATCACATATATTTTTCGGGCTTTGAGGAGCAACCTTGTGCAAGGTTCTCAATTTCGATCCGTTATGGATCGTTCTTCCTCTTAATCCTCCCAAATTAACCTCCTAAATTTGATTCAATCCAAAAATCATTGCTTTGTTAAGTTTTGGAGAGTGAAAATGTAAGAATAAGAGAGAGAATATGAGAAAAAATGAGTTTGAAAGAGTTTAAGAGAGTGTGAGAGTGAAATGAATTGAAATAGGGGGAGGAAAGGGTTTAAAAACCCTTGAGGCCTCCAACGGTCAAATTGACCGTTAAAGAACTGTTACCATTCGGTAACGATCGATTTCGACCGTTACCGCCCTGTATCGCCTCGATACGGGGCCAGATGCCTGATACCGCTAGGTAACAGGTGGTCCGCACACCGATCTACTAGCGGACTAATACATACTGCCCATACTGGGTGGTACGGTATGGTATTGCAAACCCTGCAAAGTATACTAATACATTGTATGTCATTAGTGCATCAATATGATGATGGTTGTAGTCTGATCGTCGTGAACCACGTGTCCGAGGCAGCTCCCAAGGCAAGGACGATTGTGGCATATATTAGTGCAAAGCATGAAAATGTTAGAACTTCTACTTTCGCCACTAATTTGCTGCTTTGTATCATATAATCGATTGTCGTGCTACTGCTCGGAAAAGTATGATCAACTATCACCGTACTACTATTGCTCGTAAGATTCTCTATAATACGACGATTGTGAATACAATGAGCTTCACTTTGTGTCTACGTCACGTAATCTATGTCGCATCTATTCAAAATCATCCGTTGCCTTCCCCTTCCCCTTCCATATATAAACTTGACCAATACCTCGTTGAGCTCCATGATTTGAATCTTAGGTGGCATGTGTAAAATATTCTCCACTATCCATGCACCACCCTCAAATTGTGTAGATGGGACAATGGACTCCTCAGAGTCGCCACCATTATCGATCGAGGAATTGTTGTATATGTTGTTGCCATGTCTTTGGACCGAGCAGGTTGTTGGATGTGATTGATAAGGTATCTTATCGCCCGACTTGTTTCTTTCCAACAATGTGACTGATGCCATTGTCTTCGCCTTTGCACACTGGGCGGACAACTGTGGTAGAGGAAAAGGTTTAAAAATCCTTTCCTATGGTTCAAACGGTCAAATTGACCATTCAAAATAAGCCGATTTCAGGGTATTGGTACAGGTCAATAACAATTACTAAGCAGTACAGATTGGTATAGGTCAATAACAATTACCAAGCAGTACAGCTCGGTACAGCAAACCCTGGTTCTAATTTCAGGGTTGCCTTTAACCTATCAAACAATGAGAAATGGAGTTAGGTGACACTTTGTGCAACATGAGTTCAGTAGCACAATTTTCTATAAAGATACATTATCACAACAAAAGATAGATACTAGTTGATTTTTCTTTAGTGCAAATGTAAGGTGACAAATTTGGGAATACTTATTGAGGCGAGGTTATAAAGAAATAGAGGTGTTCAAAGAGAGCGACCATTTCATATCTAGGATCAATACTTGAATGTAAATGAAATAATATTAAAATAAAAGCAGTTAAATTGCATTTAGCATTAGCAGTGTAGGAAGAGAAGGTTACTGGACATGTGCATGTACATATGCATTTAGCATTAGCAGAGTAGCTAGAAAAGGTTACTGGGCATGTGCATGTAACTTGCATTTAGCATTAGCAGAGTAGGTAGAGAAGGTTACTGGGCATGTGCATGTAAATTCAATTTAGCATTAGCAGCATAGGTAGAGGTTACTACATGACTTCTATCATTTCCTGCAAAATTAAGCATCTGCCTCAAAATGTTCATAACTAGACCCAAAATTATTTTTATATTAATTCCAAATTGCCTACATTTTAAATGCATAAAACATTGCTAAAATTGATAATATTTTTTTTTCTCGTTTCAATGCAAGGGGCATCCAGCAGATACATTGCACTCCAAACATCTCTCTCCATTTCTATGATCAACACAAATACAAGTCTAGTTCAAAAGAGAAAGTACAAAAAATCCTACCAATATCATTATAACAGCAGTACTCCAAAGATCAGGTCAAAACTGTGCCTCAATGGCTCAATGCTATCCTGTATTAATTTTATAGGTGGGGCCAGATACTCGAAGTGAATGTCATGGCACTACTCGCATTACTAACAATCATGATCTACTATGATTGAAAATATATATACAAAACAACTAATAGAAAGTAAATACTTTAATATTGTCGCCCACTCCAAAAGGCTTTGATAATTGCAAAGAAAGGCCACTAAACAAGTTTCCAAGAATGTCTCTAGCAGCAAAAGCAGTAGCCACACCTGTTGAAAAAAGTTAACTAAATCTTTATCCAAGAGTTTAAAGAATGATATACAATAAACAATATATAAAAATTAGGACATCATCTATCAATAGATACCTAAAGAATCCTATAAAAACGATTGTCTACCATAATAAAATAAATAAATTCAGCAAGAGGAAAGTGATGTGCGAGCGCACATGCCTGCGTTGTGTATATGCCAGCGTGTGTATTTGTAGCAGTTACTTCTGTAACATGGTTACCATTTAGAAGCTAGACTAGTGAATACTCTGGAGGCAGCAAGATATGATGTACTTGTGAGCAGCTACCTTAACCTACTACAATTAAACACAAAAATCCAGAGAAGCCATGCCTACAAGAGGTATACCACTTTGTACCAGATGGTTATTTTCCTTATTTATTGAGTTGTGTTTCATCTATGATGGATATACATTCATTACCTATAAGAAAGTACCTTCTCATGATCAAATTGATAGAATAAATTATCCAATGATAGAAAACATTTAATTTTATACAACAGTAAACAACTCAGCTATATAAATTGATTCTATTGCAAAGCAATTAGACATGGAATACATCAGTCAGGCATCTAAAACATGATCAGTTTCAAGAGGGCCTGCCAAGTGTCAATTCCAGCCAAAAAAAAAGAACAAAAAAGATGAGTTTACTGCACACTGCTACCGGAAATTTCCTTAATTAAAATTACCTAGTTTAAAAAAATAGTTTGCTAATATTAATAACATACCAATCACAAAAAAAAAAATTGTAGAGAACATGCACAATCATGAAATTATTACATAAAATTAGGGACTGAAGTCAAAGACTAGGAACAAGCAATAACAAGCCAACTCTGAGGTTGGCTACACAAGTCTTTGCCTAGCACCGAGCTCTATCAAGGGTAAGAAGCCAGTATGTGCCAACATATACTATTTCGGCTGGTGTATCATGTCATCTATGTGATGAGATGTGGACTCTTGTGTCACTTTAATTCATTCAAAAGTGGATTGTTATCTGAACCAACTAGTTTCTTTGTCTAACCAATCCGCAAAATAGTGTTTTGGGAAGGTCAGCTTGGGTTTGGATTCAGATTCAGGCTAACTACAAGTATGCAACCTAAACTGGACCCACTTATAATCTAATTGAGACTAGAAATAAAGATTGCTATCTGAACCAACTAGTTTCTTTGTCTAACCAATCCGCAAAGATAGTATTTTGGGAAGGTCAGCCTGGGTTTGGATTCAGATTCAGGTTAACTACACGTATGCAACCTAAACTGGACCCACTTATAATCTAACTGAGACTAGAAATAAAGATTATCTAGAAAACTTCTTCATTAAAAGCATGCTGCACAAAATATTGGCACTAAGTCACTGAAAAATTAGCATCTCTAGCAGTTGTAAGACTTTAAAATGTTAAGAAAAGGTACAAAGAGCTAAAATAACATCATTAATACAATGACACAGGTATATAGATACTAATGACAAAATATTGATGGTTTAGGGGGAAAAAGCAAAGCATTTTATCCAAATGTAATCATACCTCCTATGCCACCAACAGTAACAATAGATTGCAATGGTACACCTACTGATTCAGCAAAGCCCATTACTCCTAGTACAATTAATCCCACGGATGACAACTTCTCCAGTGTTAACAGCTTGTCTCGATCAAGCCCTCCGATGGCCTGGGTTGTCAAAGCCCTAGCAAAGAAGTTGGTTTTCCATCTATGAAGAAACCAGATGAAAGAAAGAACAACTGCTCCTCTCCATGCTTGTGATAGATATTCTGTAGCAGTTGGTGCAATCATGATACCTCTGTAGCGTAGAATAAAAATTAAAATCATTATGCTAAATATCTACAAAGCCATTTCATAAATAAATAAAATAAAAATGTTCTCCACAAAACCGATTAGACGAAAGATTAAATAATATTTTTTTATTTCTCAACACGGTTAATCATTCTGTCTAAATCTGATGGTAGAGTCACAGTTCAATCAAGAGCAAGCTCCCAAAGTACATATATCAGGAGTAAAAGGTCAGAAACAAATAGGTTATAAGCCACCTAAGAAGTTACATTGACTGCTTGTACCTAGCACATAAGAAGGGCCGAATAGTAGGAAGCATTATGAACAACCTTGACAAGAACAAAAAATTATGTGAAAAATGACAAATGAACTCATGAATACTGAGAAGGAATGAATCATTTGGTAATTGCCACTTGCATCTGTGCAACCAACAAATGTTCTACTGCATTAATGTACTCTTTTATCCATCTTAGCCCCTGGCTTCCCGTTTTACAAAGTTACACAGTTATAAGATTAAAATTAAATGTGGTAATGCTTACCACATATACTTACCCTTAATAATTGCTTCTCTTAAAATGGTGATCCAATTAGTTTTTCTGACTCATGCTTAATTTTTCTTCCCGTAACATGGCTCCGAACCTCATCATGTCAGCACCATTATTTCACATGTGTTCAAATTATGTATAAACATGTATGCTCCTCTATTATCTTATATGCTTTCTACTAATGAGTTCAGAATAAATTCTGCACTTTTCTGAGTTGTAAATTCCTCACTCCTATACAAACTGTGATTATGCAACTTCAATATTAAATTTCCTTGTGTCTTTTTCTTCTAACTCTTAGTTCCCCTATTACCATAATTAAAATAGCATTTAGCGCAATATTCTTGATCTCTGTTCCTTTGCATTAATAAGTTCATCTCATCCCTGAGTTTTCTTCTCATGCATATGGTTCATAACTACACAAACTCAGAACAGAATATTGTCTTTTCTTGACTATAAATGTTCATAGCAATGTTTTTAATTTCGAATAATACCACCTGGTATGGGCGGTACGTACCGGTCCGCCAGCAAACCGGTACGCGGACCGCCCACTACCGAGCGGAATACTGGATATCGTCTCGTATTGGATGATACGGGGCTATATCGGGCGGTAATGATCGAAATTTCGATTGTTACCGCTCGGTACAGGACCGTTACCGACCTGTAACAATGTTCCAACGGTCAAATTAACCGTTGGAGTCCTTTCTCATGGGTTTTTAAACCCATCCTCCCCCCTATTTCACTCCATTTCACTCTCTCTTAAACTATCTCAAACTCATTTTTTCTCACATTTGCACTCTCCTAAACTCTACAAAGTAATGATTTGTGAATTGAATCGAGGTTAATTTGGGAGGATTAAGAGGAAGAACTTTTTAATCAAGAGGTATGTATTCTCTTTCTTTAATTAGAGAGTAATTAAGATTTTTAATATTATATTTAGTGTGTTTAAAATTGATTAATTCGAAATTAGACACTTAATAGATCAAATATTTATATTTCATGCATATTAAATATTTGAAGATATTTATGATGGTAAAATAGGTTTAATTAAGTTTTATTAAAGTTATTTAATATTATAATTAGTGATTTTAATGATGATTTAATCAAAATATGATCGATTTTGGATCAATTCAATGTCTTTAATACATATTAAGATATTTGACATGTTTATAGTGTTGAAAGAGAAGTAATTAATGGGTAATTAATTATGTTAATAGTATGATTAGTATATTTATTGATGATTTCATCATAATTTGATGTATATTGGATCAAAATTACGTATTTAATGTTTCTTTTATATGTTTCACATATTTATGATGGTAAAATAAGTTTAGTTAGGTTTTATTAAAGTTATTCAATGCTGCAATTAATTATTTTAATGATAATTTAATCAAAATTTAATCAATTTTAGGTCAATTCAATGTCTTTAATATTCATTAGGGTGTTTGACATGTTTATAGTG
Source organism: Musa acuminata AAA Group (assembly GCF_036884655.1). Taxonomy (NCBI): domain Eukaryota; kingdom Viridiplantae; phylum Streptophyta; class Magnoliopsida; order Zingiberales; family Musaceae; genus Musa; species Musa acuminata. The sequence goes on from NC_088330.1 coordinate 31,651,399, forward strand.
TTGAAAGAAAAGTAATTAATGGATAATTAACTATGTTAATCGCGTGACTAGTGTATTTACTTATGATTTTATCATAATTTGATGTATACTGGATCAAAATAACATATTTAATATTTTTTATGTGTTACACATATTTATGATAGTAAAATAAGATTAGTTATATTTTAATAAAATTATTTCATGCTGTGATTAGTGGTTTTTGATCGATATTAGGTCAATTCAACATGTTTATATTTTATAGCTTATTTGATTTAAATTTGGTAGGGTCAAGACAGTAAAGGAACAGTTACATGATGATGTTTGGGTTCATACCCGAAAGATAGATGGGAACAATCATCATTGGTAATGTATTTATTGTGACTACATTGACAAAGGTGGAGGAATAACTCGGGTGAACATGCATTTGGCCGACGGGTATCCCGATGTTATAAAATGCAAGAAGGTTCCATCGAAGATCCGTAAATTATTTTAAAGTAAGCTACAACAAGCAAAGAAGGCAAGAAGTTGAGGAAAAATACTGTAGAACTACGTAAGAACTCGTTTATAATCAGTATGAGGGTCGCGGCGATGAAGTTGACCCGGATCTCACAGTTATGATTCGTGCATCATTGGAGTATCAGTATATAATCGATGAAGCAATGAGGCATCAACGACCCGACTCACAATTGGAGCATGGCAGTGGTAGTGGAATCCAGAGGTCAGCCAACATAAGGCAACCAACTGCTCCTCCTCAGTTAGGCCAAACTAGTAGCATGAGGCATGGTGGACTCCGTGGTTTCATGAGAGGTCTTGGCAGGAGGTCCACACTAGATATTATTGATATTGATCAAGCCTATCCCCCATAAACAGTGAAACAGACACGAATTGATGATGCATATACAAAAGAAAAGAAGCGGGATATTGGGAAGGCAATTTCAAAATGATTCAACTTCCACAAGATTCCAACCAACACAGTCCAAGGTCCATATTATCAGAGCATGGTCTCATCTATTCAAAAGTCTAGCACAAGGATCGAACCTCCAACATCGAGAGAGATTCACGACATGTACTTAGATAAGGAGGTGGCATAATTGAAGGATTGGATCAAATCCTTCAAGAGGCAATGGGACGAATATGGGGTGACACTGATGTATGACAGTTGAACAGGACCAACAAGAATAAGTATCATCAACTTTCTTGTTTATTGCAACAGAAAGGTAATGTTTCATAAATCAATTAATGCTTCTGAAAATATCCAAGATGCAAACTACATTTAGAACTTGATGGACACCATCGTAGAGGAGATTGGACCACAGTATATTGTCCAAATAATAACCGACAATGAAGCGAATTTCAAGAAGGTCGATTGCAATTGATAGAAAAAATAGAAACATTATTTTGGACTCCATGTGCAGTTCATTGCATAGATCTAATGTTAAAGGATATTGATGAGCTAGACGCGATCAAGAATTATGTAGCTCGAGCACAATCAATTACAAAGTTTTTATATAATCATCATTGGATCTACTCTTTAATGCAAAAGTATGTAAACGATAAGATACTCCGACCTGGAGTCACTCAGTTTGCTACCAATTTTAGTGCATTAAAGTCATTACAGCAAAAAAGACATGGCTTGAAGGCAATGGTCACCTCACAAGAGTGGTCTGATTCCAGATATTCGAGAATAAGCGATGGAAAGAAGATAGAAAAGCTCATTCTTTCCTTTAGATTTTGGGACACCATGGCTAAAATCATAAAAGGTGTAGAACCACTTTATATTGTTCTCCATAAGGTCGATGTGAACAAGCATCCATAGATGTCGTATCGTAAATATATGCTGATTTCAGCAAGAGATAAGGTCAAGAAAGCATTCAAAGATGATGTTAAGACCGACCAATACGTACAGATCATTGATCGTCGGACTGAAGTTCATATAGATCAAGATATCCATAATGTAGGTAAATTTATATTCAGAATAATTTAATTTATTATTTTTTATATAATAAAAAATCATACTAACAATATTATATCTTGCAGCGTATTATCTAAACCCGACAATTCAATATCGATATGATCTCGGAACACAAAATGATTTACTAATGACACTACGAAATGTTATATATCGACTCTTGTCAAACACTGCTGATGCAACTGATGCTCTTATGAATGCTTGATTATTCCGAGAAACAGTTGGTTCATTCTCCGACGTTATAGTTGTATCGTGTCGTTACATTATGGATCCTGATGAGGAAAAGTTACACATATTGATTATCAATTATTTTATGTTAATTATTTATTATGCTAATAAAATCTTATTTATATCTTTTTGTAGTCGAGTGGTGGCTACAATTTAGAGGGAATGCACCACATTTAACGAAGGTTGTTGTTCGTGTACTTTCAAAGATGACGACATCTAATGGTTGCGAACGTAATTGGTTAACGTTTGCATTGATTCACAGAAAGGTCCGCAACAAACTCTCTTATAGATGGTTAAATAAACTGGTATATGTCCATTATAACATGCGGCTAAGATTGCGATGTGTTGAGCTGGATAAGGAGTCAGAGGAACCAGATATTGATCCCATCGACCTCTAATTCTACAACGAAGATTCAGAGCCGATGTTAGAGTGGGTCGAAGCGGCAGAGAACCATGACGCTCCTCTACTTAATTAGGTGGGAGATCCTCAACGTCCTTCGCATTTTATCACCGAGGCAATGGAAGAAGAGGAAGCACAATCCCAGCAAGTGGAAAATCCCCCTCGATCACAATGTGGCAAGAGTCAAACAACATCGAGTCAAACTGCTCAAGGAACTACAGACACCCAACGATCATAATCGTCCGCCCACGTGCAAAGGCAAAGGGGAAGACAGTCACATCGTTGGAAAGAATCGAGTCGAGCGATGAGACACCTTCACAATCACATTCATCAACTCGCTCGGTCCAGAGACATGACAGCAACATGGACAGCAGTGCCTCGACGGATGATGGTGACGACGTCGAATAGTCGTTGGTCTCGTCTACACAACTTGAGGGTGGTGCATGGACCGAGGAACAATATTTTATACACGCCACCCAAGATTCAGATCACGGAACTCGATAAGGTACTGGTCAAGTTTATGCGCGGAAGGGGAAGGAGAAAGGGAAGGCAGTGGATGAATTTGAGCAGATACGACAGAGCCTACATGATGTAGACACAGAACGAAGCTTATCGTATTCACAGTCGTCGTATTATGGAGAATCATATGGCCAACAATAATTCGGTGATAGTCATACTTCTCTGTGCAACAGTGTGATACGGAGCAACAGATCGGTAGCGAAAGTAGAAGCTCAAACATTCACCAATACATGCCTTAGGAGTTGCCTCGGACAAATATAATTCATGACGATCAACTTACAATCATCACCACATTGATGCACCAATGGCATACAATGTATCAATACATTATGTCGTGAGATCAATTTCAGGATTAGGTACAACAAACATATCATATTGATATGCAGATGCATAGGATCGACGACCCTAATCCACCACCCGTGAAGGTCCGTCATTCATTTTGGTGATAGAATTAGTAATCAGGTATATCTACATATGTGATTATTTAATTCATTTGAATTTTAATTTTTATATTGTAACAAAATAATCTAAAAATTCAAATGATTTTTCTGTAGATATTTCAATATTTATAGAAGGACAATCCGTAATGGACCGAAATACGAACCTTGCACAAAGCTATTCCTCAAACCCCAAAAAAGATATGTGACACTATTCTTACCTAATTTACATTGATTTTGCTAAACTTATACTATTACTGTATTTATTTCTAACTTGAAAACCCTATCCTAACTTTTTTTTCTATTTTTCAAGTATTTTCAGAGGATTTTACACCTAAATTAGGCATACCGCTCGGTACACCATACTGTACCGTACCGAGCAAAGCTCGAAACTCTGGTACGGTACGAATTTTCAATCATTGGTTCATAGTGGTTTATCTTTGCTAATATATATAACTTAAATGTCCCCTCATCTAAGTTTCTCAATGTTTGTAACAAGGGTCTGTTCCAGTGATGTGACACGATAACAGCACTTATGGATAAGAGCTCAGCAGAAAACATGTTATAGATAAGATTTACGATACCGCATATACTGATCTGAAAGCCAACTGGGACACGAAAGAAGTGATTTCACCCAATAAGTCCAATATAGGTTGTATAACTCGACAAATTCACTATGTGGATCCTATATTAAACAGTAAGCAGACCAGTACCAAATGGAACCAAACATTTGAGATGTAATACAAGCAGAAGTTGCATGTTTTAATGTTTGAGACCACTTAAAAATAAGCTGATATGTGTGCAAAAGATAGTTAAGTTCCTAAATTGAAATGAAAAACTAAATAAAAAGTTGATTAGCATACAAAAACTGCAAAAATGAGAATGATGACAAATATATTGAAGCAGTCATTAGTTTTAACTACAACAAAAGAAACTCACAGTTGAGAAAATGCCACAAATGTAATAAGGTATCTCGCAGGGTCTTCTAGAGCACTCCATAGACTTTTATCATAAGGAACTCGTTCTTTGGTTGAATTCCCCGATAACAAAGCAACAGGACTCTGCGTTGCATAACTGTGCAGTTTCCTGAATATTTTGGGCATGACAAACCAAGCCAACAATGTAGCAGACACAGTCCCAGTGATTGGAACAATCACCTTCTCCAGATATGGATGTGAATCATATAACTCTTGCAAATATGGAGTCACATTATCATACGAGTCTTTAACTTTCTTTTCTGTGCTAATAGCCGCATCCACAACAGCCTCACGAGCACGGTCAAGTATAGCTACCCAGTCATTCCCCACAGCACCAGTATTTCCATCCTTTGATGCTTCTGTACTTGCAATATTTTCAAGAGCACTTTGGACACCATCTTGTTTGCCTCCAGAATGGGAAGAATATGTTCGATAGTTGTATTTTGCATTTAAGCACCATGGAGATAAAGTATGTCCAAAGCTTAACAAATTTGTGATTGATTGGTTGCTAACTGGAAGTGTAGTTGAATACGTTCTGCCATCAGTTCTGCAACTCCAAGTTTCAGCAAAAGGGAAGAAAGTAAACAATTTGCCCTTACTTGTTTTTGTATGTTGCCGAGGCCAGTCTTGTACACTGTATTTGTCAGGTGTAAGGTCACGTGATACTAAAGAAACACTGCACAAGGTTAGCCTTGAAATTTCAAGTGGAGAGATGAATGACCCAAGAGATCTTGCCTTGAAGCAAGAATCTATGGCATTGTAGAACGACCTAGTAAATGTTGTTCTAAATCCAGCCATTGTTATATATATTCAGAATCACTTATCACCAAGAATGAAACTTCTGCCCATACAACATGCTCCAAGATATTGACTCTGCAAAATAATATATAAATTATTATAAATAGGATTTACAAATCCAAGGTAAAGAACCTACCATCAAAAAACAAAAGGCTAGCATGTTTTAATATTCAAAAAGGAAGATTGCTTATCACGCAAAAATGAATATGCATTTTAGAGGATAATCTAATGAAACCAGAGCAAAGTGCCTTAAACACTGATTATGAGTTCACTAGTATCCACTAAATTACATTTACTCCTTAAGATTAGTTTCCAACACTTCTAATTTGTTGTAAAATTAAACAAGAACAAGAAAGAAATTAAAATTTTGTAGGATATCAAAAATTATAAGACATAATCAATAAAAATAACTCTAAAAGAAAGATGTAAAAATCTTTAACTAATCCAATTGGATTTATTTACAATATTGGTTATTCAGAACGAGATATAAGGATATATGCCAAATTAGGTGACTTATTGAGATCCTTCTTTGACTTGAAACCCCAAAAAAAAGGGAAATTAGATCTTGTTGGCTTCGTGCAATCAAGATCCAAAAGATCAATGCTATTAGATTCTAATAAATGTTTCATTAAACTCTCATCATTATTTCCATTCATTTGACGATCCAAAAATTCAAGAAATCAGGAAGAAAGTGGAAAGAATGTAGGAGAGGAAAAGGGTAGAAGGGAACTAACCGTCAAAAGAAATTGGGACACCGAATTCATGGGCTCCGACCTTCCTGGTGGAGATTCTTAAGACGGATTCTTTACTTGGGTTTGTGGTTCGTCATTCTTTAAGTCACGGAAGGCCACTTGACATGATGATCAGACCTTGCAGGGGTTCAACCCAATTTGTGCTATGTGGGGCTCTAATCTATATAGGAATAAGACAGGCCAGGCCGGGTCGGATCAGATTAAATGGATCCATTGAAGAGTCGGATTGTGAAGCCTGTAAGCCCCCATGTTTTCTGTTAGATTTAGGCATACATATTATTGGATGTAGATTAAGATCCAAACTCGTTTTGGATTTGAAAGCTTCTAAGCTTATGCATCAATAACCAAGTTATTGGGTTAGTACTCTAATAAGGCTTTCACTACATAAGGTGATGTGGTGTCTCTCATTGACTTTGATGTGATGGGATCTTAGTGCTGTTATCACCAATGTATTGAGATCTACAAGAGATAATTAAGCTTAACAATGACAACGGGACTAACATTTGTTAACTACATGAAGAATGTCTTGTTTTGCATGTCGGAGGTCAAATTTAAAATTTGCTTTATGCATTAGAGTTGGATCTAAATTTGGAAACTTTAATTCTTTATAAAATTTAGATTAGTTTGATAACTATGTTGTCAAGGTGCGACCTAATAGACCTACTAACATAGCAACTTAAACATAATTCTTAATGTCTAGTTTGGTTGTCTATTCCATTGATTAATGCAATAAAGCTTCCTTGGCTTCAGATCGCATTTGTCACAAGAATAATGTTGGATCAATTAGAAATGTGTACTATTGGTGTCTAGGATGATTGAGGAATTAATTGATTGACTTGCAAAACCAAGATCGAAAATGTACCCAACAAGGTTCCTCCAACACAAAAGTGAAAGTAGCCCACATCTGACGGGTAATAGTTTGTATTAAATATTTTTAATATAATGTAAGTCGATGTACTATGAGGTCTTTTATAGTCAGATTCCATAACCACTCATACTTAGCGCATAGTTTTGACAAATCATAGGATGTTGTCCAAATGTAAAGGGTCACTGAAATCATCGGAGGCTATTATTGATGATGTGTATTGATCGAACATTCCCTTAGACAATGATCGGGTTTAACATATGATATGGGGATCATAATATATTGATGGTTGTCAACACCTCATCGCCTTGTTGTTACAGAGAAGTCAGTAGACAAAGTGTTCGATGTAATTTGATGTAATGTTTCTGTATGTTTGTGTCGTTCGATTTTATACATGTCTTAGGCGACATGTACAGGGCTTGTAGCAGGCTTGGTAGCCCCCATTTTAATTGTCGATTTTGTGGCCATTTCAGGTTTGCACCACTTATGTTGCACGACCATTTAAAGCTTGCGAAGTCTAGCTTTGTATTTTGCATTGCCTATCAATTATTTGTTGAAATGTCAACTTGTGAGGTCCCGAGTATAACACTTCTTCTAACTCGTGTTCTCACTCTCGAGGAAAACTTGCATCGAACTAGGAAGACCCTTATTGCATTTCAAAAGACAGCTGACCATGGATTTATCGACTTCAAACTTTAGAGGGTTCACATATCCCTAAGACTTAGAATATAGTTCAATTTAAAAATTATTATTCATAACAAGGATTCAGACTTGGCAAAGAAATTTATACTCAAAGCCTAATAAATGTTGTACTTTTCATTGACAAAAAAATATTTACATTACACTTGAGAGTTCATTATAAAATAAAATTAGGATCTCCCGATAACAAAATCAAAAAAATAGAGAAAGAAAAAATTTACAAAAGGCAAGCAACTCAACACCTATACTACTTCATAATGGTCAACAATCAGAAATGCCAAAGGAGGTTTGACAGCATCGTCAACAATCACAATGGTCTCATATGCCAAAGGAGGTTTGACAGCAAGAACTTCCACATCAGCAAGTGGGGCTTTGGGCTTTGCAACTATCATCTCCTCGCCTATGGACTCAGTAGAGGCCCCTTCGGGTATCGACTTCGCCACAACTCCATCTAACATTCCCTCCACCTCTTCACCGGGTCCTTCCCCTTCGAGCCATATGGATGTCGATTTATAGAGATGCAAAGTCCGTTTGATGGGGCAGATTCGTAAATCATGGGCAGTGGATTGATTAATTGGTCCAAGGCCACTGAAGACCCTACCTTCTATTGCTATTGTTGTTGTTATGGTAATTGTTATCGCTCCTATCGAGGCCCCCCAAATCGGGAAGCCTTAGTAACTCGAGAAGTCTCCCCCCTTATAAGGAAGGGGGAGCTGAGTCTTCAAATCGCTTCGAGGAGGATGACTTATCCATCCATGATCTTGGTTGGGTAGCAATCACGAAGGATCTCCTTGGTGCTTGTTCATTAAATTTAGCACCAATGCCCTACACGAACCAAGGATGCTCGGATCTCCACCGACGATCTCTCCTCTGCGCCCGAGTTGCCCTGCTCATCCCTATGGGAAGATTGACGCGGGGGGTCCACGAGTGCTTCACCAGCTTGCCTTGCTTTATCAATTGCCTTGAACATATTTGCGTAAAGTCCATGTCCACAGCATATAAGAAAAGGGTTGAAATCAAAGCCAAAACTAAAACAAAAAAGGAGGAAGTGAGACACAAGATTGAGTTCTGCATCCATAATCCATTGCTCATTTGAAGATGGTAGTGGACTCGAATAAGTCAAGGGCAATCCAATGAAATTGCTCCTTCTTAGCCCCCAGCAACCTCCGGGGAGCATTGGCAAACTTTGGGTGGCCTAATACAAGATAAAAGGCCACCTTTCCTCAAAGCTACATAAAAGAACCTACCTTTCTAGCCCTTATTGGAACTTTGTGCCCCTTTAACTTTACAATTGATTTAGGAAGAAAGAAAGTAAGCTATATCTCTAAAGCAAACGTTATAGTACAAATGCGGTAGGGTCAACATCGGGGTAATACTAAGCCTCCAACACTTCTAGTGAAGGTAATAAGATAGCGCTAAGAATTCGACGCTACCTGGGCAAGACAAAACTTCGAAACCTAGAAGGTTTCAACAAAGAAAGAATAGAGGGGGAATCAGAGTCCTGCCTACAGTGTGTTTGTGTATCTGCAGAGATAATAATTCTGTGTATAGGGCCAATCATTAGGCAGAGCAACAATCAACTCTAATTCGACCGAGATGTGGAAGGCTTCTCTAACGTGTGCTACTACTCTAGTGCCAATGCACAACTAGAAGTTAAATGATCTCGTCAAGGACTACGGGACTCCACTACCCAAGGGATTCGCCTCCGAATGGACATCCTCCCTCAGAGTAGCGACATTGACCCCTTCAAAGGAGGTAGTCTACCTAACCGACACCGATGGTGGTAACAAGCCCGATGACTCGTCTAAGTCCCAACCGAAGGATGAGGAAGAAGAGTTGGAAGTCATCTTTGACCTTCATAAGGGTTTTCTAAGTTCTCTAAGTGAACTTTGGGCTGCCCCTGGTGGACCATTCGTTTGTCAGATGATTCATATCGATGGATGACCTGGCAGCACCTCATTGGTCGAACATGATTCATCACAAAGATTGCTATCTTTCTGAATCCCTGGTGGTTTGGTTGGCTGCTACATGGAGTGCTCTCTAAATGGGCCACGTACACAAGGCATCATGTAATCATTGCAGAATGTCAAGGATCGAATCAAATTCAATTAGACACAACCACCGAAATAACACTCCAAAAATTTGAGGCAATAGGGATAACTCACACAAAGAGGCCAAATACATTGGCAGATCCATTACATAATCATCCCCGACACAATCTTGCATTTCAGGTCGAAATTCCCTTTTCCTGATACCACATCACTCTGAGACAGACACAGAGAGGACTTCCATTGGATTCTAATCAGCATCCGCATCAGACAATCAAAACCTTACTAAGCAAAATATAAGGCTGACTAGGTGTTGCTTGAGTGCCGGGTAATTTGCACTGTGAAGACATTTCAAAGTAACAAAACATTTACACATCTAAGGTGGTCCAGGAGATAAGGCCAACCATCGACTCAAATCCCTCAGCATCTTTCTGGCCCAAAGATATCATGACTGACTAAAGTCCAGAGCAACCGTATACAACCTCTAGAGGGCCAAAGAAAAAATCAAAAAGAAGATTTCAATACAATATTAATGTGAAACAAATTAAACAATATTCTAACCCAGGAGAAGATCCACAAAAATGCCAAAGTTGATGATGGACTACTTGCATATCATGATTAAAAAGCCTTATGGGCATTTATGTACCTCCTATTGTATCTCAAAATCAGTTAATATCTACAAAAATTTTACTTGTGCTCCAAACTAAAATCTTCAAGCAATGTGGGAAGTACAAAGAGAAAAAAAAATCTAACATTAGTCCTGCCTTGACCTTTGGGGATAATGCACATGAAAGAAAAAAACAAGGATTATATTCTTCTAATATAGCCAATCTCTGCTTGTCTATGCACAGTGCTTATTCCGCTTCAAAATCAATTGTCAATCACCATCTTCCACTAAAATATCAATTTCATAAACAAGCCAATTGCTTCCACTAACACAAACATTTAGGTCATGAATTTCCAAGATTAAAAAAAAAAAGTGGTCAAAATTTTCAGATCAAGAAAACCAATCTCCAAGATAGCAATGCACAAAATCTGGTGATTCCCTGCTTTAAATTAATCCCATTCATTCAACAAACGAAAAATAATTCCAGCATGCATGGTCAGACAGTATATATGCTGCAGGGATCCTTTAGAGCAATATGAACAGAACCATACGAAAACAAGGCCTGACCCAACAGGATGAAGAAATGTTGGAGAAACAATCCACTGGCAGGAGCAACATGAACTAAGAGTCCAGAAGAAATTCTTTAACCGTGTACAATCTCACAAAACAGGGTCTTCAAGAACAAATAATGATACCAATGTTCAATCTCATTGACCAAGTAAATATAAACTGCCCTTAGTGTTCAGAGGGCCATAAATATGATAAAGATGACATAGCCAGCAGAACCAGGCCTAGGTCAAGATCTTAGAGTGATCATCAAGTGGTAAATCATAGGTAAAAACACAATAAACAGCAGAAACAACCTAATAAGCATGAACTCGTGATTTTGGTGGACATGTCCATGTCTAACACGTGTCAAAAACTTGGATACATACACACACATGTCAGACACTCGCATGCGGTACTGTGCTTGTGTGGCCCTCACGTGAGGGCCATATGCTTCACAAGAAACGAAATCTGAAAATCGTCGCAAGGAAACATATATCAACTATATCAATTATTTGGCGTACTCAACTTTTATTTTGGATACTTAAATAATTTTAATTATTTCAACACGTATGATATTTTATAAAATTTAAATATAAATACTATAAAACTAATGTAAATTGAATATATATATATATATACATATATACATATACATGTCTCCTCACCTTGTCAGTGTCCTAAATTTTTAAAAAATGAAATGTTGTCGTGTCCATGTCCATGCTTCTTAGGAAACAAGGACCAAAGTGTTGCCAAAAGCGTCAAGGTTCCAAAACATATGAGATGTTAGGCACTTGCCCGAGCAATGTGAGATGCTCGCCAATGTAAAAATGATAAAAAAATATAATTAAGATTGTTAAAATAAAATTTATACAAAATATGAGTTCCACAAAATTTCATATTCAAATTATCACCACTAAATATCAAATTGCATTCATTTAATCATCTACAAAACATTAAAGTGCTAAGTTATCCGAATCTAACAATAAAATAACAAAACGAAAGAAGATTAACATCAAAATTAACATTATTCAAAATTATAGTAAAAAATTAACAATTAAAAATTAACATCAAAAGTGACAATTCAAAATTCTAGCACAGGAGGGAGGAGGAAGAAGAGGGGGTTGTGGTCTGGGTGCAGGGAGGAGAAGCATGTTATCGGGGAACGGGGGACCTGCGACGAGGAGGGGCAGGACCAGCGATGAAAGGAGGAAGAGGGAGGGGAGGAGGGAGGATGAGTTGTGGTCTGGGAGGGGAAGGGAGGGGGACGATGATGTCGGGGAAAGGGGGGAAGAGGGAGGAGGGAGGAGCTGTAGTCCGGAAGGGGAAACGAAGGGGGCGCCCGCTACAAAGGTGGGAAGAGGGAGGGGCAGGATGCTGTCCGGGAAGGAGGGGGGAAGCTGCGACGAAAGGGGGAAGAGGGAAGATGGTTCAGGGGAGGTGGGGGGTGATGGTTTGGTGGGGTTTTGCGATGAAGGGGGTAAGAGGGAGGATGGATCAGGGGAGGTGGGGCTGCGACGGCGGGGAGTTGAAGGTTTGGCCGGGGTTTGCGATGAAGGGGGAAAGAGGGAGGAGGGATCTGGGAAGGGGAGCTGATAGACAATGTTCCAAAACAGTATATCGGGGTCCGGGGTGGGGGAGGGTGCTAGAGAGAGAGAGAGAGATGGAGGTGGAAAGGCAGCGGATAATGCTGTCTGGGGGGACGCAGTCGGGGTTCAGGCGGCGGTGTGTGGAGGAGGAGGCATTGGGGTGTTGTTGGGGTCCGGGGAGGGGGAGACGACGGAGGAGAACGAGGAGAGAACGAGTGTGTGTTACCGAGAAGAGTCCGCCGGAGATCGCACGAAAACCCCTCATCGGAGGAAGATGCCACCGTCGAACGCCGATGGAGAGGAAGACGCCGTGGTTCGGCGATGGGAAGGAAATGCCGACCCCGCGCTGTTAGGTTTACCAAGATCTGGTTCGACCGAAACAGAACCAATAAACCCAATTCCTTTAGGCTCGACCCGTATTGCTGACAGAAAATTAATAATAATTTTGGGGGAAAGCATTTTATCTAAATCTAATCATATATATCTCCTATACCACTAACGATAACAATAGTTTCCAATGAAGCTGCTAATTACTCCAATTACGATTAATCCCTCCCATAGAAGTGCATATATTAGAACGAGTAAATGATCAGTACCAAATAGATTGCAAGTCACCTAAGACTGTTTGTACGTAGCACATAAGAAGGGTTGATGCAATTATGTACTGAACCATAAGAAGCATTATGAACAACATTGACGAGAGCAAAAAATTATGTACGTGAAGAATGACAAATGAACTCATAAATAATTAGAAGGAACAAATCATTCGGTGATTGCCACTTGGATATGTGCAACTAACAAATGTTCTACTACATTAATGTACTCCTTGAGCATGCTACCCCCTGTTTCACAAAGTTATGCTAAGTTGTAAGATTAAATGTGGTAATGCTTTCAACATATACTTCCCCCTCAATAATTGCTTCTCTTACGATATATAACAACAGTAATAAATTGTTTGATCTTATAATCATCACACCCTATATCCTAAATCCTAAAATATAATTTATATGCAGGAGCTTATTTAACTAAAAAAAATCATTTAATTCAAAAAGAGCCTTAGATAATTTATAAATATGATTTAAAAAAGATCAATTTCGGTGATCATTCAACATAAATTTTTTTGAAAGTAAAATCATTAAAAAATTACTTTTGATATCTATTTAAAATAATTAATTTTTTTAAAATATAAATAGGTAAGAAGTATCCTTATGGCTTTAATCTAATCATAATCTATATTCTCTTCTTTGTTGAAATATTTTACCACTAATTTAGTCTTGCTTCAAACTATAACATCTTGTTCATCTTACTTATTCTTAAAAATCCATTTAGTATCAATTATAAGATAGTCACTAGGTCTATGAACAAATGTCTAAACTTTGTTTAGTTCAAATTAATTTAACTCTTTATGAATTGTCAAGACCCATAAGTCATTTTTAAATTATTATATTTAGAATCGATTTGAGATTAAAAAAATAGTATCTATATAAACTTTTAATGTATCTCTAATAATTAATTCCTCAGGATATGCATTTATATACATACATTCCGTATGTAAAATTTGTTTGGAAGTAAATGCATCTAAGTTGCTTTAAAGACGGAATCTTCATTCAAATTTAATTTATCGATTTCAAAATAATCATCAAAATTATTATTTTTAGCTTCAATATATCCATAAAAAATAACATGAATGGATTATTAAATAACTAATAATATCTTATTGAAAACTCGATAAGCTTACGAATATCTAATTTTGTATCAGAGATACCTTTGTCATTTAAAATAAGATATTTAATGTTGGTTTTTTTATAGTTCAACTTTTTATAAGGAGTTTTAAATGCACGAGAACTTATAAGAATTTTGTTTATGATATAGCATGTTATGTTAACGATTTTGACTCAAAAATATTTGAGTAGGCTATGTTCATTAAGTATAATCATTTCCATCTCTTGTAATTTTTTATTCTTTATCTTAATAACTCTATTTTATTATAGATTTCTTGAAGTGAAAATTTTATGATAATACCCATTCAATTCATAAAATTCTTAAAAATTATAATTTTAAAATTCACCACCATGATCACTATAAATAGAGGAAATCATAAAATATTTTTCATTTTGAACTTATTTATAAAACTTAATAAAATATTTAAAATAGTCATTTTTACGTGTCAATAAATATATCCAAGTATATCTACTATAGTCATCAATAATTACAAAAGCATACTTACTACCTCATATACTTATGATGTGGTCCAAATAAATCCATGTGAATTAGTTATACTGAACTAAATATACTTGGTTTTTGGATTTAAATATACTCCTTATATATTTTCCTAATTGGCTTGTATTATAAATTTTATATTTAATAAATTTGATTTTAGGTATTCCTTTATAAATTCTTTAATTCTAATTTATGAAACTAATTTCATACTAGCATATTTTAATCTCCTATGTCAAAGCTATCCATCATCATTCAAAACTAAAAAATAAGTTACATCACATAAATCACTTGTTAAAACTATCATAGATTTATTCTTATTTGATATTTCTATAATACTGAAATTTAAATTCAATATTATATCCCTTATTACAAAGTTGGCTAATACCCATTATGTTGTATTTTAAATTATCTACCAAAAGTATATTTTTAATCAAGAGATTTAATTTATTATCAATATTTTTAATATCAATGTTTTTTTCTTTATTGTTGTTTATAAAGACAACATATCATCAATCTCAACTAGTAAGAAGTTTATAGGATCTCCAAACATATACTATGAGCATCCGGTATCAAGATACTATTTTTTATTCTTAACTTTTATTTGGAGATATATCTATAAAAAAGAAAGGTTTATTTTAGGTATCCATTTAACTTTATGATCTTTATAGTTAAATCTATTTTTCTTATCTTTTGACTTTAAATTATTTATGTTTTTAGAAATATAAACTAATTTAAGATATATCTTTTGACTTTAAATTATTTATTTTTTAAAAAAATCTAAACTAATTTAGAATAATTATATTTCTTAAGAGAGCATGTGTAAGCATAGTGATTAAACTTTTCATAAAAGTTACATTTAACTTTAGGAGGAACGTAGAGTGTGAGCCCTTTAACAAATTTAGTTAATGTGCTACTACTTATAAAATCAATATTTTTTAAAATAAATAACCTTATTTAGCAAGAATCAAATCAAATGACTCAACTTGAAATATTAAAAAAATAATTTAAAATATTAATCGAAATAACCCAAATACAAGCAATATGTTGAAGAGTTATTGCTTTATAATATTTTATTATTTTAGTTTTGAGGTTGGACATTGAATTGTAATACTCTCAACTCTTCATGCAGATTAACAAAAATATGCTAATGTTGGTTAAAAAGTATATTTCATTGGTCCAGTCTCATAAGTCTTTCTATGCTATCTAATTGGGACTCATGTACTTTATAATATTATTAAAATAATGGCACAAGTATCAGTGACCTCAAAATTATTTAATAAATAAAAAATAATTCGAATCTTGAATATAAATGCATCTCAAATCTTGTATACATTACTATTGACGATACAAGATTCTTCAAGTGAAAATATGACACGCGTCTTATAAATTAGAACATTATAATATATATATATAGTGTATATATATATATATACATGTATATATTATATATATACATATTATATATATATATATATATATATATATATATATATATATATATATATATATATATATATATATATATATATATAACATCGTCGTCTACCATATTGTGTATATCTATCAACTGAAAGAAGCAATCTATATGTCGTCTTTCCAAATTATTTCAGTTCATAAACAATAACATTAAAGAAATAAAATACTTTGGTCACCTTGCTTATACTTAATAAATATATGTTTAACGTATATTATATGGTCATGAAGCTAACTAAAAAAAATGATGACTTTATATAATATTTTTGACATATGAACCTCTAAATATGTCCCAACGTTATAATAAAAAGTTAGTCCAAAAAAATCAACTCATGATATACCATATCATGATTTTGGTTGGCCTTTAAAATCATAGTTTTGATATCAAGAAATAATCCAAATGTCATAAAATTTTCAGAAAAGCTTTCAATTGTAATAAGAGAGACCTCTATAATAATTTTTTTAATTTAAAGAAAAATTTCAATATTTTTTCTTATATATTTAGAATCCAAACAATTTATGATTTTTCTATTTTCTTCATTTTTTCTCCTTATCACTTGATGCCTTTATGTAATATATTTTGACATTTGAGCTTTTAAATATGTTCTTAAGCTATAATAAAAAGTTGACCCCAAAAATCAACTCTTAATATTTGATACCCTAATTTTGGTTGAACATCAAAATCATAGCATCGATATCAAGAAATGATCCAAATGCTATGAAATAAAATAAAAAAAAAACTTTCAATTGCAACCACATATAACTCACCACAACATATTCGCAAATGATTATTATCACTTCTTCTTCAATTACGGAAACTTCATCTCTCTCAATACTCCACGAGATCAAATAAATTCAATTTAATCAATTTTCATCTTTAACTTTTGGTCTTGCCTTCAATAATGAAAATTTCTTAAATTTTTTTTTTTAAGTTCATAACATGCATCCTTGTCTTCTTTATCATATCTGTCTGATAGTACTAGCAGTAGCGTAACATTTTTCTTTTCTTCCTATAACTCCTTATTTCTTAAGAACTATATATAATTGTTGGTTCGTAGATCATATATTTCTATCTTCGTCCTAGAAGGCTTCCAAACTCCTTGGGTACCAATCCATAAGTAGTTCATTACTACAACCAGTATAAAGGCCATAAGATTCTTAATTATCTTAACATATATATCACAGTTTTTGTATTCTGTTTATTGGGGTTCACAACTTTGATTGCTCTTTTTACTGCATAATTAAAAACTAAAATATTAACTAGTTATCTAAAATAAAGGAATAAATTGTGTGCACGATAAAAAACACATACATAAGTAGGTGGTGCCTCATCATCATGTATCTCATAAGTACCTCCGCAATTGGTAACTCAGAAGTTGGTGAACTGTATTAATTAGTCATGCCTCACATGACTAAAGTACTAAATCTTTAATGATCTATAAAAAATAAAAAATAACCATTAGGATAATTTTTTAAAATAATAATTTTGATAAACTCATTTTATCAAATTATATCTTTGATATCATTTTATTAATTATCTTCTTGTGGGAATTAACCTTTCCAAAATTTTGAAGATTATACTTTGGTTGACGCCTTGAAGCACAACAAATGCTCATAAAATGACCCCTAATAAAGATCAAATAAATATTATGATAAAATAATAGTAAATGATATTATTAATATAGTCATTTGTAAAATGCTCATTTTTAATAGCTGACAAAAAAATAATCTCCATTTTGTTTTAACTTTTGTACTCTTTGCTACTAGGACTTCTCAGAATTATAAGAGTTAACTGTTGTTGCCCAACTAAACTTATTCAAATTCTTCAAATTATCAATGATTGATACTGATAAGATCATTTAGTCCCATATTGGTTGAGGAGTATGAGAACTAAGAACTCATAAATTTACTATGTCTCTCTTACCCTTGAATATATTTTTTGAAACTCACATGTTTTAAAATGAATAAAACGAATAAAACTATATCTAAACACATGTAAACACATACAATAAGTATAGTCGATAAAAATCCATCATTGATTAATTATTTTTAGCTAGATGCAATAGTATCATCCACTTTTTCAAATCTCTATGGATCGGTTAATCCATTGAAAAATATTTCTTTGTAAAAAATCCTTTAGATTAATATGCATTTAGATCAATTATTTCTTCATATTTAGAATAAAAGAAACATCTAACACCAAAAATAATATCTCCACTTCATTCGCTATAAACTTATCCTTTTTATCCTATCTTTCTATAATTGTTCATAATAATTCATGGGTTAAAGCTATACAGGGGATATCTAACAAATGGTCAAATAATGTACTATTTATAATATGTAAATGACACTGCTCGGTGGTATTGACGTAAAATTTTCTCTATTATGCTTATACTACCATATTTTCATGAACCGAAAAAAGGGTGCAACCATTACATAAAATTAACCATTACCTATATATATATATACATATATATATTTATATAACATGACCAACTCGACACTTGACCGCCCATGCCACGCGGCGGGTCAATTTTATGTAATGGTTGCACCTTTTTCCGGTTCACGGCACGTGGGTTTCTCAATTCAATATCCCGCCCAACCGAAACATCCCCCACCTTATTCTAGTAATTTACATTTCGGCCCTTTAACTAATCCCAACACACTGTTCTGCATGTGCAGATGGGCGTGTCGTATCCCTACCAGGTGAAGGTTTTATCTGGAATTCCATCTCCCGGTCAAAATGGGGGTCGAACTTGGTTTGATCGGACCACATCGGACCCGATTCCGAAGTCGTCGTCTATGACCGCATGTTCCTCAGCAGCGGTCATGCTTAACCATGGAGAAATCAGAGACACGCATGCATTGTCTCAGTCCATCGGACCGAGTCAAGCGCGAATACTTCTCCTACAGTGAGGGTTGATGGGACCAACGCGTACCTTTCAGCCTTGGCTCGCGTTGACAAATGGAGGGTCGACAACGGTAGCCAATCACACGATGGCATAAGGGAAGGGATGGCGCAAAAGTATGCTGATCCACATCATACGTTGACTTGTGAATATTTAGAAACCTTCGTGTCGGCATTGGATGAAGATGGTTTCGTCGGAATGAAACATGAGTAAGTGCGACGGCATCGAAGTTCGCAAACACAGCCGATCAGCGACGAGCACGGTCTTTAATGCCACCGCCTCGCCTCCTCCGTGTGTGTCACGTCATCAGTGACGTGCGGCGCCACTTCAAGGGGAGGCTCTGTTTTCACAGTCCCGCTGGAACGATGCATCTTACGACGAACTGTCCCACGACACGCGGCACGAGTACCATGATGTTCCGCAGTGTGCCGCTCGTGACTTATCCTCGTCTTGTTCGATAGCGCTACGCCAGCTAGTAGATGCATTGCCACCGACTCTCTGTCTCTCTCTCCCGTTCATTAGCCGCCTCGTATGATCGAAGTGCAAGCCACGACAACGGAGTTGGAGGAACAGTGCTTCTCGTCCTTGTGAATCGAGCCTTTCCACGTTCCTGAGGTGTTCCCGGGGGCTCAAGAGGGGGCCCATCCGTTTCGCCAATCTGGGGGCATGTACGTAAGAAGGGTAGAGAAATGTTCTAGAAGCAGCCCGTAACGAGCACTAAAGAATGCACTGCGGGTCGCGCATCCTCACTGTCATTTTGGCCACGGCGTTGACTTCGATTTCGGCGCATTCTATTAATGTCTCCATGTGTGTGTGTGTGTGAGAGAGAGAGAGTTGTCATTTGGGAATGGGAATGCACGGCAAACATCAGCAACAAGGAGGAGAGGAGGAGGTGGAAGGCACTCTCCATGGCGACGTTCTCGACGCCGTCATCTCCCGTGTGTCCGCCCTCGACCTCCTGCCCGCCTCCCGCGTCTCCAAGGCGTGGCGGGCCGCCGTCGTCTCCTCCGTCCGCCACTCCCCCCGCCGCCCCCCGCCGTGGCTCGTCCTCTACGTCCAGGGACGCCGGGGGACCGCCACCACCCACGCCTTCGATCCCCTCTCCCGCTCGTGGCGCTCCATAACCCGCGTGCCCTGGTGCAGCTTTCCGGCGGGGCCCCACTCCCCCGTGCCGCAGGTCTCCACCTACGCCTGCTCCCAGCGCGGCGGCACACGCCTCTACGCCCTCTCCCCATCCGGGTTGGCCCTCGCCAGAGATCCCTTCAGCACCGTGTGGCGCGAGTTGGAGGCGCCGCGCTACTGGCGGACGGACCCGGTGGTGGCCCTCGTGGGGCCCCACGTCGTGGTGGCGGGCGGCACGAGCGAGTTCGAGGACGACGCGAACTCCGTCGACGTGCACGACGCCTGCAGTGGCGGGTGGGAGGCCAGCGAGCCGATGCCGGAGGCCTTCGGGTGGTCGTCGGCGTTCTCAGCGGCGGCGAACGGGAATAGGTTGTATGTGATGGACAAGTGGTTTCCCTTCACCGCGAGCTGGTTCGACCCGGCCGCCAAGCGGTGGGGGCCGACGCGCCGGGTGAGCATCCCGGATCCGACCGTGCGCCACGCGGCCATGGGGTTCGGGAACGGGCGCCTACTGCTGGCGGGGGCGGGCGGGAGCGGGACGGGGGCGGGATGGAGGGCCGAGAGCGTGCGGCTGTGGGCGGTGGATGAGGAGACGCTGCAGGTGGAGGAGGAGGTGGGGAGGATGCCGAGGGAGATGGTGGAGGGGCTGGTGGACGACGCGGGATGGGGCTTATGGTCGATAGGGTTCTTGAGCGAGGGGGACTATGCGTACGTCTACAACCCGTCGTACCTGGGGGAGTTCTTCCTGTGCGAGTTCGAGGAGGGAGGAGGGTGCAGGTGGGAGAGGATTCTGCGTCCAACGTGCGTGGAGGCGCGGCCGATGCACAGGGTGGTGTTTGGGTGCTCGGAAGTGAGCATGGATGATCTAAAGACGGCTGCAAATTGATGGTTCGGCCTCCAAGTTTGGCGATCGGAGGTCATCCAATTTCTGGGTTGTGTGCACCGCTGCAGGTTGGGCATGGATTGAGAAGAGCCAGAGGCTGTCTCGTCCTTTCCTCTGCTACAGGAGGTGGGGTGCAGTGCAGTGCATTTGAAACTTTGATGAATATGCTCTCTCTATCTTCTTCTGTAATGGAGAATGTGGGCCGAGTCTGAACCGATCCAATTCTCACGCGGGTGAATGTTGTGTAACCGATGAGTCAAACGAGATCAATAATGACAAAGCACTAAAAATAAAAAGAATGAGAATCAACGAAGAAAAGTAAAAGCAAGTGATGTTAGATTCTTAGCAATCAAATCTTTCCGTCCACAATTGTTATTAAAACTAAAAATCAACGAAAAGATGAGTTGTAGTTAATAGTCCGCTGATTCGACTCTAACCTCTATTCTCACATATCAATATCAGCCGACAGAGGATTTAAAGAAACAACTCTTAGAGCAGAATGCGGATGACACAGGAGAGAGACAAAATGACGGGGGATAATAATAATAATAATGGGGTGTTGAAGGCAATGGTAGACAGCATTCTTAACCCACCGGAAACCAAAATATATGAATCCGAATAGTTCTCCTACGTGATATCGTCCTTATCGTCAAGTACATCTCTGTATGGACGAGCGACAAGAAGAAAATAATAGATACTAAGATACTAAGTTTCCATCGCCCAAGTAATAAGACCAAACACTCTCTGACACTCCAACTTCCTCGCCTCCAGCTGGGAAAAGTATGTTCAACACAGTTAGCATCGAAGAACGTGGAAAAGAACTGTCGAAGCGTTGGCAGGAATAAAAAAATGAATAAAATAAAAAATCCAAGAACGTAGCGAGAAACCCAAAGTCCATGCTGACTGTAGATTGGTACTCATCGAGCTGGTGTGTCTAAAGCTACAAAATGATCCTATATTTGAGTATGTGTTATTTGGACAAAGCGAGCAAGAAACTACGTAAGGTGCTGCAATAAAAAAAACCAGAGAGCAAAGTCAGAGAAGGAAAGCTGGCCATTTCAAGTTCTTCTGGAAGGAGGATTTCTTCATAATTCATAAAGCACAGTGATGCATCACCAATTTGAGGAGACTTGTCCCAAATGCTATCTTACCTACAGAGAGCTTCTTGGCCTGATTTCTAGAGCACCATGTGAATTATGGTCTTTAACATTTGAAAAAAGAAGGAACTGTGAGACTCAGCAACCAGTGAATGAATCCATCGGGTTGTTTTTTCACATGATAGGTTACAGGTGATTAGTGCATAGAATTTTAAGCAGTAGGCAACAGGTTACATGATTTATTACATGGCAGAGTAAAATTTCAATCTGGTTGTTTGAATATATCTCCACTATCTTCACCTAAGGGAGGAAAAACTAACTAGCGTCGACAACAAGAGAAGTGAACTTACATGTATGCTTATGTAGTTCATGGAATATTTACGAAGCAACTCCATATGGGAGAAGGGCAGCAGCCACTGGCCTTCCTTCTTCGCTTAATATATTGTAAGTTGAAGCAGCATTCCTCTGTCAAAAAAAAAAGGGGATATTACGTAGATGAACCACACCTGCTTAAAGCACCAGATGCAGACTCAAATATAGATAAGAGGGATTTAATATAGATAAAAGGTACAGATGATTATTTTAGTGCAACAAGAAAAATAGAGCAATCTTTTAATCTATTAGTACACAAAATAACTAAATAGAGTATAAAAGAATACCGAGTCAATTGCTTCCAGTTTCATTCCAGTAGAACGAATGAATTGTCGCAGTTGAGGGCTTACTGGCTGAATGTGCCTTCCACAGCCAAGAATCAGAATCTCTGAAAAGCAGATAAAACTTAGATGATAAGCAATCAAAATAGATCAAAATATAAGGCAACAAAAAAAGTAAAAATTGGCAGGGAAAGAATAAAACTCAAGAACAAAGATGATAGGTCAGACATTATGCAGAAAACAAGTATTAAATTTTGACAAGTTCCATAAGATATATTGAGATTTAATAATACTTATCAATTAAAAATCTCAACCTGTTCATTCATAATAAGACATAGCTCCATCAATTGTTAAGATATCATGGGAAAAATACAAAGTCCAGATTTTTCTTATAGACACACATGCTTCAACAAAAGTTGCATCAACACAGAAAACTATGTATCTAGCTCAACTCTTAAAGTGTATCGAATAAGAATACAGAATTGCACTCAGTCTCTTGGTTTAAAAGAGAAAAGAAAAAAAAAACAATACCAGGCCAGATATACAGCAGACAAAAAAGATTCACATAAAATTTGCAACTGTGAAAGCCTATATGTGAGAAGAACACAACAAAGTGCCTGTATAACATATACCTGGAACTGGCCTCAGAATCTTGAATACTGATAAACTGCACTTGGTACAAAAAAAAAAAAAATTGTGTTAGTAAGCGACATCACATATAAGAACTTTGCAGGTTCATATACATAAACAAACAAAGCTAAAGCACACGGCTAAGTGAGGCGTATAAATCCATCATACATTCTCACTCAAAACCCAAGAATTTCACAATTAATAACTGCACATGATCAAGTTATAAGCAAATTTTGTGAATACCTTTCAGGGGTTATCTCAGAAAATGTTTTTGGTACCCATGTCATGAGCTTATTTTCCACAACAAGCAAGCTGCCTTCATACTTGACACCATTGACAGTAAATCCTGTATCGCCATACCTACAAATTAAAATTAAAATGATAATATCATAATCGAATAATCAGATCAATCAATTATAGAAATAGCCCCTGCTGCAGCTCACCTACATGCCTAGATTAGGAACTAAAGAAGGCAATGCTCACGATTCTATCAAAATCACAAAAAATATTTAAGCAAGGGACTAAACAAGAATCACTTTCTAATACATTTACTTCAAAGAGAATTCTAGCAGATACAGAAGCTACAAATTTAAAGCATAACAGAAAAACACAAGTCATTGTTTCTATGAACATCTCTGGAAGGCATGATTCACTAATCTTTAGAAGGTAACATTGTCTTCGTTCCCATTAGTCATAAACAGAATATTTGACAATGCATTGGGTAGAACACCTTTCTAAATTAAAGTATTTCATTTTTTGCTTATATAGTCAAGCATTTGCAAATTCCATGGCTAAATATGTGTATTTAAAAAGGCATGTCTGTCAAAATTGAACTTTAGACAGCTCTGCTTGCGTAGGTGAGAGAACTGATTGTTTTGGGTGGGGCCAGGCTCAGATAGTGAGACTGATACTAAACAAACTGGTTGTATGGATGTCAATGTCACGCCATACTGGATCATTTCAAATTATTTGAGGAGAAACCTTTGCATATACAAGGTATATAAGAAATACATTACCAGTGAATAAGGTTAAGAATCAGCTTATGAGTTCTCATCAGCCATAAGAAAGGAAAGTTCTCATTCATGAAAAAAAATCTTTTAGTCATTCTAAAAGTTGACGACAGTTCTGTAAGGAGGCTGACTAAGACAGTGACAACAATACAACCTTTTTTTGCTTAAACAACCCATTATTGTCTTCATCACTTTTCATGACAAAATGTAAGAACAATCTTCAGCCCTTTTCAAGACAAAATGTTAAGCTATAAGAACTTAGCATTTAAATGACCTTTAAGTATCTGACAACATACATGTGGTTAGCTTGATCAAAGTGGGTAGCTCCAGTATACCCATAAGTCAGGAATATATGGCGTGAGTCGGTGTAACTATCGTGGTACAAATTCAGAAACAAATGCCCATTGTACCATACATGAAACTATCACCACATATCGCTTGAGCAATGACAATTAAATCCACTATCAGATTTTTATTACACCTCTCTTTTCCAAAACCTCAATCAAGCTTGTGTTACCCAGCTTCACAACAGTTCTACTGACTAACAAAGTGTGGAAGCCCTTGCTTGTCCTTTACGCACACCTGGCATGCTCAGTAAATTGATTCTTGTTTGAAAACTATAGGGATAAGGTTTCAAGGAGTTGGCAATTGATTGAAGATCTTGCTCCAAAGTTTAATGTCCCTTACAATGGATAACCTTTTAGCAAAATCTCATCAAGCATCAAGAGCTTGTAGTGAAGCTAAGAAATCATATACAAAATGAAAGAACTTTTCTTTCTAAATTACATTGGATGAGACATCATTGGGTGGTATCTAATCCATTTTAAGGTTCATTGTACAGATTGATAAACATAATGAAATAATATTTTCAGAAAATAATACTAGTAAACTGTAGCCATATCTTCATGGAAATTATAAAAAAAGAACATATACACTATGAGAAAACTTCTCCATAGCATCTATTAATAGCATTTGGGACATCAAAGGTAGAAACATTTGTAATAACCCATAACCAAGTCCAAGCATTCAACAACATAACAGACTTCACTAAAATTTATGCCCTCCTGTGGGACTTTTCATACTTCAGAATTTGGCTTTCTACCCACCTAAGAAGGGAACCCATGGAAACATCCCAGTCATCTACCAATGAAGCAATATTGTATATATTTGTCCCATTGAGTACCAAAAATAACAACACAATGCGACTTCATAAATTCGTCCTGAATCCACTGCAATTGAGTCAATCTTAATAATCCTTTCAAAAAGCAAATGTTCAATGATTTCTCACCAAATAATACTTAATAATTTAGAACAAAGGGCGAATTTTCGAAAAAAGCCCCTAACTTTGGGTTTTCCCACCGAGCACCCCTTCTATCAGAAATGACCACTTTGCCCCTATCAGTCATCGCCCTCCACCATGCCTCCGCCCCGCCGGCCGCCTCCCTCCGCACACGCTTGGCAGCCTCATCCGCTGGCCCTTGCCCACATTATCGTGGTTGACCACGACCCTCGCCGGCCGCTCCCCTCCCTCCCCTAGCTGCCTGTGTCTTTGTGCGCGGATTGGAAGGCAATGCCGGCTACCCCCGTCCCCTCTCCTGGTCGCCTATGCCTCCCTGTGTAGGCTGGCAATGCTGATTGCCCCCCTACCCTCCCCCTACTTCTTTGCACGAGGGCCGACGGATAGGCGAGGGTTGGCGGGCCAGGCTGCTAGGCACAAGCAGAGAAGCAACTAGGGTACAGAGGCAAAATGATTTTTTCATACAGCTCGGGGCGCTCCACGAGAATTTTTCAACCTTGAGGCGCTTTGCGGGAAAAACCCAAAGTTAGCGGCTTTTTATGAGAATTCGCCGTAGAACAAACTCGCTAAGAGACAGAAATTATACCCTAAAAATAATCAACATAATTATTAACTAATACTAAGCCCTAAAGTTTTAGAACCCCTAAAAATCAAGATACTATGACCTCCAAAATTGGCATTCACCGTCAAAGGACGTTCAAACCAGAAAGGGTTCATCTCAAACATCAGGATTCATCTCCAATATCATCAGGATGATCGCCAGATCTAAATCAAGCACATAATCAAGAGATCACGAACCTAAAACTTTCTTATATACATGGTATGCAATGTAAACGATCGAACACTAATTAGGGCGATTAGAGGAGATATACATACCCATGGAAACGCAATTGGTCTTCAGGCACGGTGTCGATGAGATTAATCTGATCATACAGCGAGAACGTGCGCCTGGTCGTGCACAATCCATGAAGCACGATAGAAATATAACTTGAGAACGAGAACATTCGAAATCAAGATTTAACAGGAGGAAAATGATGACGGCGGTGGTGACTATAAGATAGGAAGAGACCTAAGGGAAGGTAGGGTTCGATTTGAGGGCCTGATGGATTCCTTCCGCAGCGTCTTCACGAGATACGGCAGCATCGTCGCCACCCGCTGTCCTCCGCCGCCGCCGCCCACCATTCTGTGATCTCTCTCTCTCTCTCTCTCTCTCTCTCCTCTCCCTTCTTCTCGCGACCACTTGAAGGGGTGAAAACGGTGATGGATGAAGTGCTGGCCGTTCAAAGTTTCATCCGACGGCACAGAGTTCCATCAATTAAGCAAACATAAAACTTTCCCCAGAGACGTTTCCCGTTTCGCTACATGGATGGAATCCATAGAAGAGCCGGTTGAACAGGCGTTTCCCGCTCTGGGGGGACGCGGCGTTTGTTAACCACCAGTGAACGGCAGGAATCATCACACTGAGAGGGAGCATCGGCCATGGCAGCGGGAAGGGGAGAGTCGGGAAGGCAGCAAGAAGGCGAAGAAGGCAAGGCAGATAGAGTAAGCCAGGCGGTGTAGTCGACCTCCAATCTTCCTACCCAGGTTTTGAGGGCTTCTCTTCTTTTTTGTTCTTGATCTTTTCTGTGCGTCAATTCATTTGAAAGTTCGATTATCCTTCTCTCTTTCGTGTTCGAACGATCTCACTTCTAAAAATTCGATCTTAGAAAGCTTGGAGGTGAACTCCATTTTTGATTATTTTCTGGAATTTTCTTTTTTTTTACTGAGATTAATGCCCTATCTATTGATCATCTTCTAGTCTTCTTGTGTTTTAGCAGACATCCCGGTGATAAAGGCAGGAATAATTAGAAAAATACTAAACAGTTTCATCTTAATTGTTGGTGTATATATATATATATATATATATATGTATATATGTATATATACATATATACATATATATGGCATATGCAATATTTTTGATAAGGTAAGGATCAACACTAAATGGGCAGAGGCTCAACACGGTGGCGGCGTTCGCAGGTCTGGTTAAGATCGACGGTTCAAATCGACGTAATTCGATCACAAAATCTAGGGTTTCTTCGTCTCGTCCTCCCACCACCACTATATAACATAACCAGCGGCCGTCTCTCCGATAACAACTTCAACCCAATTCCTCACAAGTCGGACTTCATCTCTGCCTCTATTTCTTTCGTTGCTTCTTCTACCTCGTCGCTGTTCTATTTGGTAAAAGGCAATGAAGAAACCCAATCCTTGTGCCCCGGAGATGGATCCAACCATCGCTGACGGTGACACAAACCCTCTAAGAAGTTCTGAGCCTTTTCTTCTTCTTCTTCGGATTCGTTTCAGTATTGTTTTGATATATTTACGTTTTTTGTTTCTTCTTCTGCTGCTGCTGCTATTTGATTTCATGTCGTGAAGTTGTTGAATGTGTTTGTGAAGTTTGGGGGGCTGAAGTGATGTGAAGATTCATTGTCTGTCAATCCACTGACATACATCCGTGATGTTACTCATGATATTCCGAGATGATCTGATCATCCTCCCCAAGCCCTGATCTTGCGACTTACGTAGGAGTTCTATTCATCATGTTCTTTATGATTTTTTGTACTAGTAATTAGACATGTCCAGTTTTTGTTGGTCTTCCGAAGGTTCAAAACAACAGTAATTTGCTTCTCTCTTGAGATGTCTAAGTGGAAGTCTTAAGATCAAGTCCATGTAGGAGTCTCAAGTTCTCTTGTGTGAGCATCTTTGTAGGTATTTTTGTAGGTGGTAATGTAATAAACAATTATTTCTCATTTTTTAAAAAGAGGAACAATAATTATGGCCCAAGCAGTAGTATTATATTATAGAACAGAAATAAAAAAAAAAGCCTCTCCCCTTTGCTCATTTGTTGTTAAACAAAAAAAGGAATTCGGTCATGTTACTATGTTTTATTTTTTCTTATATAAATGTAATTAAATGCATTTTTTTATTATAGTTTTCTCCGTTAATAACTGTTCTGTGTTTTCATGTAAAAACATGCTATTGAATTAATTTAGTTGTTGCAAAATATTATTCATCTCAGAGGTAACGGATGCAGTAAAGAGAAATTTAGCCTACACATTGGACTAAAGAGAGAAATCTCGTAAGTTGTACAGGTTGCAAGACAAACCAACTAGCGGATTATGCGCATGAGAACTCGCCAAGTTGAGATGCTCAGAGTATGCTACAGCGGCTCCCTCTTTCTTCTGCCTGAGATGCAGTGGCTTGTTGATATCTGCTAGGGTTTGATTGTTTGTATGCGAACTCGAAGGTATTAAGACCGTACTATCATTGAAGCAAAAGGAGCAAAGAACAAAAGGAGAATTAGGTACAGCAATAAGAACGCATAGACATTCCTGCAAAGCACAGATATTACCTTTTCTCTCATTCGTTGGCTCCAGGCGTCGTTTCTGCTCGGACGATGGTCGAGAGTGCCAAGAACAGGTGGAACTCCTTGCCGATTCATTAGCGGCTGTCGGATGTACTCATCATCACTGTCGTACTCGACGGCTCTGTTAGCAGCAGCTCTTACCATTAGAGCTAGCACGAACACTAAAGCCTGCATGCCACAAGGTCCATGATGGAAATTACAGTTTGAAGAGGATCAAGTGAAATGCAACACGAAAAAAATGTATAAAGAATAGTCAATTGGCACAACAAAGGAGAATGATAAGGTGATATCAGAAAGGAACTATTATGATGTTACATTTCATCATACATCTGTTCTTTTGAATATGTATTTTTTATGATTGACCAGCATTTTATTCCATATGAAATTCTAAAGTATAAGAATGACAACACAGTTAAATGTGTCAATACAGATAATTCTTGCTTGTTGCATCAACATATAAGGAGGAACAAGTATTGATGGTGCAATAATGAATGGACCAAGATGTTGATTATGCTATTCTTTTTACATCAGTGCTAAAGGAATAGAAAGGTTCATACGGCACACTTACCTCTAAAATAACAGCTCCAAGAGCAACCCACTTTGTTATCTTCCAGTTATTCTCCAGAAACTCATATATAGTGTCAAAGTTCCCAGTTTTATCATCAGGAATAAGCTGCAGAAGACTTAATGTTGGAACTTACTGGGATAGAATGTCTTAATAGAAGTTAGAGATCTAAAAAAACTCACATCCTTCCAGCTATGATTGAAGAATATGAAAGCTGCAGCAGCCAGCTCAACTAGAATCAGCAATATCACTAAGAAAGAATACTATCTATGGTCAAGGAAAGAACCATCTGTGAGGAAAGAAAATTTATTCACATAAAATTATCAAGAAAAAACAAACTCAGTACCTAATATTTACTTCTACAATTACCTAGGTTGAGCTGAAACATATTAAGCAAAGAGACCTGTGAACTGCCCAAACTAAAAGGGAATGAGCATATTGGTAGTAATCTAAATGACATGAAAATTATTAATATGAAGAACATTTTGCTCCTACAATATCAAGCCACTAAGCAGTCTAAATTAAGCAAAATCTACCCCTCTGAAGCCAGCCAAAAAACACAAACCAGCCACAGTGATTTGAGACAATCAAAAGAGCAAACAATTGTTCATTGGGGAAAAAAAAGTAACAATTGAGGATTATTTTGGTCTAAAACAGAAGTAAAATACATAGGTTACAGGTTACAGGCAAATCAATGGGCCCAAAGCTCTATCACTTAATTAGCTTTGTCATTTTCAGTTCAATATAAATAAGCCTGAAATTGCTATAGCACTTAAACTTATGGCTCAATCTCTATCTTTTGTCTAAAACCAGAAGCTAAGTACATAGGTTACAGGCAAATCAAAAGTCGCAAAGCTCTATCACTTTATTAGGTTTGTCATTTTCAATTCAATCTAAATAAACCTGAAACTGCAAGAGCACTTCCAACTAATGGCACAATATCATGTACAATAAGGACAAAACATACCAACAAGAAACGCAAGTAATAAACTTTAGTAAAATAAAAATATATTAATTTCAAAAGGTCAGGATACACAAGACAGGCAGCACCCGTTCCTTGTCACTGCTCCAATGCAGCCGATGCACGATATGACAAAGAGGATAGCCCCAACACCAATAAACAAATAAATGAACCTGCAATAACATTGAATTATCGATCTAATTGAACAGATAATCCAGTGGATGATGACTGAAAGGGAAACATACTATAAGTAAGGAAATAAGACACCGTTTGTCTTTGAAATATTATATATAAAACCATAGCTAGAAACAAAACAATTGTTTTTTTAGAAAGGTATGATGCAAGAAGAGTACGAAAAGGAATATGCTATGGCAGCTTAACTAATTGACTCAGATAAGATGATAGGATTGGAATTCTGCAATGAGATTCTAACAGCAAACAAGTACAACAGTAAACTCTTGGGTTAAATAACAATATATGCCAGTATAACAAGGGGAGTAGATAGGTTCGAGTTAGAGGATCCAAAATATGAAAGTAGATATATACACCAAGAAAAATGCTTTCTTTGCCTGCGGGCACATCATTTCCTTGTCCGAGTCATTGAGCTGGAAGATACTATTGGTGGATGCAGACATGACTCAAGTTCATAAAACATACTTTGGTGTGTAGTTTTTTTAGCAAAAAGAATATTAGATTCAAATTTGAGGATTGATCAGAAGTATTGCATACCAAGCTTTGGGGAGATGATCGAGAAAACTCGAAGAAAGAGGCACACCAACGAGCATGGGCCGTCCAATCATCCAGAACTTGGGATCGTTGCTTGTCGGTGCAACCTGGTCATCGCCGTCGCCGCCAGTAGAGACTTTATTGTACTCCATCAGCAAGTAAACCCCATATCCCACCATCGCCAAGCCGGTGAGCGTCAGTAGAAAGTTGAGAAGCTTCAACAAATATTCCCAGAATCCCTTACACGCCATGGTCGATCTCTAAGCCCTTCGGTTAACGCTCCACCCCTTCTTCTTCCTCCAATTACCGGCCAATCAAAGACCCAATCTCGTTAACCGGAAACCCTAGTTCCAAGAAGGCGGCACAGGACACGCAAACTACTAAAAGATACGCAAACTCTAGTACAAAAGAATTGGTTCTTTGACAGTTTTGAACGAACAAGAAAAAAGATCAAAAAGAAAAACCTATGCGTTCGTCGGGCGATCGCGACGGCCGGTCGAGCTCAATTTTCTCTTGCCTGGCAAAATCTTCTTCGTCTCCTCGTCCCACCACCAAAATCTGCCCTTTTTGCCTCCCTCTTTCGCGTTTTATCACTTGTATTTGGTGGACGAAGCAAGCAATGATCTCCCACCACGTGGCGAGCGCGGGAGATCCGTAGTGATCGATGGACGGTTACAAAGTCGATTGTCCGCGACATGGCGACTTCCCATCTCTACTAACGAAGACGCCCTCATGGCTCTGCTGCACTTTGTCAACGTAGGACACATCTTCGACCAGTAATAAGTCACCACGTGTACATTTACGCGATGACGCTCACGAATTATGTCCGCAGGGAGTAAAAATCTTTTCCACCTTATCTTCGTTCGAATGTGCAAGAGTTTCACTCGAGTGGGTCCCACAAGCACATTCCTTTTGCTATTGGCGCGAGTGTGGGCCCCGGCTGTGCCGTCCAATCACGCGCTTGCTATCGGTGTCCGGCAACCACCCGCCGTGAGACGCCTCGGCTTCCGCGTCTTCGTCCACCAACTTGCCCTCGGCATCGCTGGCCTCTGCTCTTCCTCTCCCTCCTGCCACTACCTTTACGATGGTTCTTGGCGAATTCTTCCTCTTTCTCGGGACGTAACCGTAATGGCGGCCTCTGAAGTCCTAGGAACTCCCCCACTGTTGTGAAGCAACAAAGAAGTCAAGTTACTCGAGCCACCCTTTGTGCTTCTGGATCTGTTGGCACACAGTAACAGTGAAAAAGGAACTAGGGTTCTTGATCCCGAAATCTTCCTCTGGGGGAGTTGGAAGAAAGGGTAGATATCGAGGCGCCCAGCCGTTGCTTCTGCATCCGCCACCACGTTCGTATCAAAAGATCAGAACTTTATGCACATCATTTCAATATAATCAAAAGGAACTGAAGGTCAACCAAATCAAAACCCTACAAAGCAGCGAAGCAGCAAGATTCAAGATAAAGTTTGCTCTTCGATTCACGCAAGATAATAGAGAGCAACGTCGACGACATTCGCAATTAAGCCAAGTTCTTGGGGCAAACATGAGCGCAAGCAAAATCCTGGTTCGATTGAGGATAAACCCTAATTCCCGTTGGTGGAATTGAAACGGGATGGGAAAGGGTTCCGATAAGACGAAGGTTACCTTTCCAGTGACGCAGAGAAAGTTTACATGCGGTTGGTGAATCCACCGTCCATAGGATCCACGTGGAAGCAACCTGAGCCTCTTAGTCTAACCGTTAAGATGGGGTTAAAGGGGGTCAGATAATCTCCGTCAGAATCCAGTGGCTGCTTTCCTGCCATCATCACCACCGCGCCGTCGCCGCCACCTATTGCCTTCACGCACTGGAATGGCAGTAGCTTCGGCTTCTGTCGCTTCTTCTACGGCTGCTGCCATTCTCCACTGCGTCTCTCCTTCCCCGGTTTATTCTGGGACCAACAGAAGCCCTTTGGAGAAGCGGCCCTCTTCTCTTTCGTGGTCATCGTCGATCCCACTCGTGCCGATCTCCTCTCAGCAGCTCCGCAAGCCACCCAGTTCAATCACACCCAGCCGGCAGGTTAGTATTGCTAATATTCTCATTTTTCTTCTTTCTTCCTCTGTTTACAGTTGATTTATGTTATCCGAATTAGGGATTAGTTCCCAGTGAAACAAGTAGCCTTTTTTAGGGTATTGATTTTTGTAGCAGCGGCATATGATATCGGGCTTGTTCTTAAAACATAATTTATGGGATCAGGGTTTAGGATTTTGGATATCTTAGAGTATAAGTTTTCAGGCATGGTGGAACTTGATAGAATATGAAGATTGATTATTAGGTTGGGAGTAATCACAAAGAGTGTTCAAGGGGTTAAGCTATTACAGGTACAATTTCCCATGATTGTGTTTGATAAAATGTGCACATGGAATGGAAATCATGTCCATTTATATGTGATTTTGTACATGAACCCAGGAAATTAGAAAGCGTGTGGATTTTCTACTAAACATTAATTCTAAGATGGTTGATGGGCATACTTTTCCTTGCCTTTGTTGTTGTCCTACCATGCAGGAGACTAGGTTATCAGTTCTCCAAGAAAAGCTCTTACATTGTTTTCTTTGTTTGCAGATTTGCAAGCCTCTTACTTCGTTTATTATATCCTTTAGCATTGTTTATGATAATTATCTGTAAGAACTTAAAGATGTGTTGGAAGCAGCAGGAGATACCTTCCATGACAACTTGTAACAGTACCAAAATTGTAAAGAAAAACTTTTACCTGTTGCTTAAAATTGTAGATTGACACTCAAATAGACTAGCTTATTGAGAATGAAACTGAATATTTAGATAAATCGAGGAGGAAAATTTTCTGGCATATGCCATGTACTTGGCCTATGTGAAAGTTCAACGCTTACATTAGGCCAAGTATGGTCTGAACCTAGCTTATCTTTGGTATGATTAAAGTATAATTCTGCGTAGGCATTCTGTCTAATCTCATGGATCACTAGAGATGTTTTATCAGTAATTAACAAACAGTAGACTCAAATTATGGTGTTTTTTTAATCAGTAGTTGACATAGTGTTTTAAAAGATATGTTATTTAGGCGCTAAGATTGCAACTTGCTGAACATCCGTATTTATCTCTTATTCACTCTATTGCAATACATCTGGTTCCCTAATAATCCTTTTGCAGGTTGGTGTGGTTCAAGCAGCTTGGACTCGTAGATCGAGAGATGAAGCTGCGAAGAGACCCAATAAAAAGTCATGGAAGCAAAAAACAGATATGTATATGCGGCCTTTCTTGCTAAATGTTTTCTTCTCTAAGAGATTCATTCATGCAAAAGTGATGCACAGGGGAACAAGTAAAGTTATCTCTGTTGCAAGCACGAATGCAAAGGATCTCAGGAATACTTTGCCATCCCTGACCGACAATGATGCTTGTCGGACCATTGGACAACTAATTGCTGAAAGATCGAAGGATGCAGACGTATTCGCACTATCTTATGAACCCAAGAAAAATGAGAGAATTGAAGGCAAGCTTGCGATTGTACTCGACACCATAAAGGAGAATGGAATCATTTTTGTTTGAACGACTTTTAACTACCACAATTCTGGCCAAGTGTGGAAGCATATGGACTAACTGTATGTTAATATATCTTGTGTATCAGGCACCACCTTTCCTTGTTTAGTGGAATATTTATGAATATGATCAGCAACCTGTTAATATAATCATGGGAAGAGTGTTGCACAATGTATGTTGTTGATGAAAAGGATGTCTGATGATATGATTTAATTAAAACCAAATTGGTCGTCAGCTGTCTGCAGGAATGAGCACCACATGATTGAGTTTTCATGCTATTGATTTGAGGATTAGCTTCTGATTCTTCTGATGAATTAGCTACTTGATGATCTGTTGAATCTGGCCTGAGGCCAAGTTGTTCGCCTATTTCTTTGGTGAAATGAAAAGTTCATAGCAAGTGATGCCGAAATTTGTTAGCGGTAATGGCATTAAGTTCTTGGTGGAGACACTACCGCCCACACTGCTCCATTGCTCCTCTCCAGCAGCTTATGTATTAAGTTATTAGTCTGCAGTAGCAGTAAATCCAGAGTTACATACTAAGCTGATATGACTTTATTCTTCTATGAAACAGATTATTCTGAGCTGATTACCTCACACAATTGAACATCAGCCATATCCTTCGTTCCTTACTGATAGCACACTTGAAAGGCAAGGTAAGATGGATAGTCACTACTTTGGATTGGAATAAAAGCATATAAAGACAATGGCAAATGATGCTCAATGACTGTAAATTTCAAATGCCAACAGCTTTCTTGCAGCCTTGGAGTGTAAAGGACTGGTGAGTTTTTTGTTATCATATTCCTGACATGAACATACATCTCAATATTTCCTTGAAGAACAACACATTAAACCTATAGTAATGATCCATACAATGCATTGGCAAAATGAACTTTGAGGAAATAAGCTATTCTGTGAGTTGCAAGCAGAACATTATGTAGAATGAAGTGGTAGGTGATTAATATCGTCATTGACCTGTAATCATTAGACATAGGAATCAGAAGAGGAGAAGCTCCTACACTGAATTGGGAACTCCTTGGTGTTGGCTTCTCCAAAGCTTGACGTGAGCAAAAGGTGGATGAGAAAGGCTTAATGCTTTTGTGCCGACTCCAGGTTGAACATTCTCCACAGATGTGCATCTGCATGCTTGAAATGAAGCATCTTTATGCAGATCCAGAATAGCAGTAGGCAATCCCTACTTGTGTTTGAGATTACACGAAAGCTTTTACATCCCTCTCTCTCTCTCTCCCTCTAGATAAGTGTGAATGAAATATGCTATGAAAATGCCAAGTATTATTAGTCTCATATAACTAAGTACCATTATGTGAGAGGCACAATGAAAAGAAGTCAGATCGCTTAAAGAGTTGCAGTCAAGCAGAGGCAGCCAATTTTTCCTCCTTTAGAGTTA
Organism: Musa acuminata AAA Group; assembly: GCF_036884655.1. Classification (NCBI taxonomy): domain Eukaryota; kingdom Viridiplantae; phylum Streptophyta; class Magnoliopsida; order Zingiberales; family Musaceae; genus Musa; species Musa acuminata. The sequence goes on from NC_088330.1 coordinate 31,687,713, forward strand.
AAAGCAGACTTGTCTTCCTGTTGCGGTCCTCGGATCAAACTTCCACGGGGACGATCGCGGCGTCCTCCACGACTCTGCCTGCTGAACAGCGATAGCAGCGCGGAGAGGGCGGCGCCAACTACGAAGGAGATCCCACGAATCCATCCCCCCTCCTCTCTTCCCTCTTTCCCATGGCCGCCGATCTCCTCTCCTTTCCCCATCCACGCCACTCCTCTCCCCTCCTACCCACCAAAGGAATCCGTCCCCGCGTCGCCACCGCTCGCCGACTCAACGGGATCGGCTTCACCGCCGCGGCTGGGAAGATGTCCGTCTCCTCCCACACATCGCCAGAAACGTATCGCTCTCTCACTGTTATAACGTTGTTTGCTCTCACTGTGACTTCACCTGGAGAAGATCTTGTTTAACGCGTGCACTGTGCTTTCGATCATTCCTCTGCTTGCAGCAGACGCTCCTTGTCTCATCTTGCTCCGCTGGAAGCCATACTGTTCGACATCGATGGCACGCTTTGCGATTCCGATCCCATTCACTACTGTGCTTTCCGGGAGATGCTGCAACAGGTACACGTTCCATGAGTCTTTCCTGCTCTCTCGGATCACTCTGTAGGAACTCTTTTTCTTCTTCTTCTTGCAGATTGGGTTCAACGATGGCGTCCCCATCACCGAAGATTTCTACGTCGACAATATCAGTGGGAACCACAACGACGACATCGCCCGGTCACTGTTTCCCGGTTGGGATGAGGAGGCGACCACGAAGTTGCTGGACGACAAGGAAGCCATGTACCGGAGGTAATGAACTGCATGCCCATGCTCCAATTCTTGCTTAGAAATGATCTGAACCTCCCGGACATGGGCTGAGACTTGTTCAATGTGTTTTGGTATATCAGCACTTGTTGGACTTCATAGGAAATAAAAAAAAATAAAACAAATTTAAATCTTTTAAATTTTTTTATAATTTTAGAAATTTTATATATTTGATGACTCAATATATATGGTTTATATACTCGTTAAAGATATATTACATTAATGTATTCAAAATAAATTATTTTCTTTTAAGAAACTGTTTCAATAATCAATAGTCAATTTGATTTGACATTTAATCTATTTTTATTTTTGATACAATGAACACTTCTTTTGATGAAATTATTTTTATAAGTTTAATACCAACATTCTGCCTATTTAAATTTGTTTCATCTAATATGTCAAGTTTCTTTCAAAGTTATTGAAATATTTTAAATTTAAAAGGTTTTGAAAATATATCGATCACTTGTTCACTTGTCTTGACATGATATAGTCAACTTCTTTATTTCTGATATGATCTCTTATAAAATAAAATTTTGTGTCGATATGCTTTGATTTGTCTTGATCTTTTATAAGGCAATAACTAATTTATTATCAATATAAATCTTGATTGACTTCTCCTGTGGCATATGAAGTTCTTAGAGTAATCTTCTTAGCTATATTGTATGACAAACACAAGAAGATGCTACTATATATTTTACTTCACAATTTGATAGAGCAATAATCTGCTATTTTTTTAAGACCAAGTGAATATAGTTTTACCAAAATAAAATACAAATCCAATTGTACTCTTTTCCGATCATCGTAGCTTTCGACCCGATCATTGTCACCGTATCCAATAAGCTCTAACCTTTTGGATGATGAACAAAACATTCCATACTCAATTGTTCCTTTAATATATCACAGAATTCTTTTAGCGACATTTAAATAAGATATCATAGGAGCTTCCATATATCTATTTATTAAACTAACTTCAAATAGTATAGCATGTCAAATATCTTAAACATTTAATTAGACTTTTATAATAAGTTGGATTAATGTATTTACCTTCACATTTCTTGGTCAACTTGGTACCATATTCAATAGGTATATCTATAGGGTAATAATCTTCCATAGAAAACTTCTTTAAAACCTCGTTTACATAATTTTCTTATGAGAAAAAATTCTTCTATTGTCTTGTATAACTTCAATATCGAAAAAATAAGTCATTAGGCCCAAGTCGATCATCTCAAATTTTTCTTCATAGAATGCTTAAAATTTTTAATTATAGAGCTACTATTGCTTATAAATATTAAATCATCTACATACAAACATGCAAGATATCTCTATTAGAGTTAGATTTTATATAGAGAACATATTCATGTAGACATTTAGAAAAATTATTTTGAATAAAATAAGCATATATTTGAGAATTTTATACTCATGGGGCTTGTTTAAGCCCATAAAAAGTTCTATTTAACTTGTATATTTTGTCTTCTTATTCATGAATAATAAAGTCAAGGGGTTGTTGAATGTATACCTCTTTTTTAAGAACTCCATTAAGAAATACTGATTTGATAACTATTTATAAAATTTTTCATTTAATTTGAGCTACTAGGGAGATAAGTAATCTTAGTGTCTTCAATCGAGCAATTGGTATAAATACTTTGTCATAGTCAATCCCATATTGTTGTTTGTATCCCTTTATAACTAATCGGGCCTTATATTTCTCTATCTCCACTTTTGCATTTCTTTTTGTTTTAAAGATCCACTTAACACCGATCGCTTATTGGTTTTCTAGAAATGTAGTAAGCTCCATTGTATCATTTTTATTAATAGCACAAATCTCCTCGTTCATAGCTTGTCATCATTTTTCTTATCTACAAGCTTCTTCGAAGGTTAATAGATCATATTCTGCAAAAAGATAAAATAAAGAAAGTTCATCATTATTAATATCAATCCTTTGAGTCACATCATAAAGCTCTTGAATCGGTCTTGTCCTTCTTATAATCAGACTTCTTGAATCATGTGACATAGCTAATCTAGGTAATGATTTCAGCAAAGCCACTTCGGTGTTTACTTGTATTATATCATCCTCTTCTGAAGCTATAGCTTTCTTACACTGCTTATCACTTTTCTAATTCCAAATCTTTTGCTCATCAAACTCAATATCTCTTAACATCATAACTTTATTTGTGATAGGATTGTAGGATTTATAGCTATTAAAATTCTCTGGATAACCCAACAAAATATATTTTTGACTTTTATCCTCTAGTTTTGTTCTCTTTTCTTTTGGTATCTTAGCAAATGCAACATTTCTAAAAATTCTTAAATAATCGACTCTTAATTTCTGTAAGCTCCATACTTCTTCTGGTGTAAAATTATCAATTCGCCTTGTACGAAACTTGTTAAGCAAACAAACTGCACAAACAACATCTCCCCAAAATTCTTTAGGAATTTTTCTTTCCTTTAACATGCATCATATCATATTAAGTATAGTCTTATTTTTTCTTTATGAGACATCATTTTGTTGAGGTGTATATAGCATGGTGAAATGATGTAAAATCTCATTATTTCTATAAAGACTTTCAAATTCATTTGATCTATATTCACCACTTCTATTTATTCTTAAACATTTAATCTTACGATCACTTTGTCTTTTAACTAAATCCTTAAATTTTTTAAATTTTCTTAAGACTTCTTTCTTTTTTTTTAACATATAAACCCAAGTTTTACTAGTATGATCATAAGTATAAGTAAGAAAATACTTGCTTCCTCTAAGTGATACTGGACTGATAATGCCATAAACATCAAAGTACACCATATCAAGTTAATGTCATACTCTTTTAATTCTTCTGACTTTGAAAGTCTTTCTTTCTTGCTTACCCGTGACATAGACTTCACCTAATTTTGATGAGCAATCAATTTTTAGAATTCTTGTCACCATATTATACTTTTGTAGAAGTTTTAAAGTCTCAAAATTTAACTGAACATATCTAAGATGTCATAGTGTAGAAATGTCTTCAATATCAGTTTTAAAATAATTTGACCGATCAAAAACACATAAATGTAGAGGAAACATTATGTTCTTTACCATTTTCATATATGAGATTAATTTTTTATTCTCATCATGAATAGAAAGAGTGATATCTTTCATCTTAATATTATATATTTTTAAGTAATTACCTCAATCTTAGAATATTATTTTTCATATCAGGAACATAATAAACATCCGAGATACATAATTCTTTACTATTATTAAGTCCAAGAAAAATTTTACCTTTGCCTTTTACTGGTCTTTGAGACAGATCGTAATATTCCCGAAATAACTTATATCCATTTCTGAAACTAGCTCTTTAATATAATACATATGATTTGAGGCTCCTGTATTTAGATAACATGTCATAAACTGACCATCTTTGAAATTATCATAAGTCATTGGTAAAACTTGATTTTCGTTCTTTTCTTCCTCCACAAAATTTATCTTATCACCTTGATTATTAGGATTATAATAACATTCATAGGAGTAATGTCCATACATTTTGCAAACATAGTATTATATTTCAAACCTTTTATAATTTTTGCCATAGCCTCGATTATAACCTCGGCCTCTTTGGTTAGAAATTTCTCCATTACTTTCATTATTTGGATATTCTTGATTGGTTTGATTTATGTCTCCTCTTCCTCTTTATCACGTCCTCTTTCTTTGTGAGAATTTGATTTATATTTATTTTCAAGAGTAAACTTGGTTTGTAGTACTTAATCCATAGTTTTGTTTTCTTTTCTTTTTGTAATCATTTGTTTATGAACTCGAAGGAAATCAATAAGTTGTTCTAAAGATATTTTTTTCAAATCTTTAGATTCTTCAATCGCAACAATAATAAAATCAAATTCTTGATCTAGAAATCTCAGTATTTTTTTTATTACTCTTTGATCACTTATTTATTCATAATTTGGTCCTATTTGATGAACAATAAAAATGATTTTTGAGAAGTAATCAGAAATAATTTTAGAAGTACCTTATTATAATTTTTCCATAGAACTTGTAGAATAAGTTTTTTTACTTCATCAACACCACCAAATGTTTTTTAAAGCATTTCCCAAGTCTCCTTTGAAGTATTTGCTGGAGCGTTGATCTTAAATATTGTATTATCAAGCCCTTGATAGATCGTGAAAAAGGCTTTTTTCTCTTTTTTCTTTAGTTGATTTCTTGTTAGACTTGGTTCAACGAATCCATTTTCTATAAACTCCAATACATCTTGGGAGCATAGAAGAACCTTCGTTTGAATACATCATATGTCATAATTTTTTTTTGTCAGAGAATCTAAAGTTAGATGATATTTGAAGAAGATGTCATAGCTTAACCTATGTTCTGATACCAAGTATTGAACTTGATAAGAAGAAGTGATAAAGCTATTAAACTAAGGAATAATAGAACAAGATTAAATCTTTCATATTTCTCTTAAAAATCTTTACAATTTTAGAAACTCTATATGTTTCATGATCCAAGAGGTTTATATAACCCCTAAGGATATATTATATTAATTATATTCAAAATAAATCATTCTCGTTTAAGAAATCAACCAATAGTCACAGTTTTTTTCATAGACATTTAATCTATTTTTCTGTAATAAATATCTCACTTATGTTCACTTATGTGATGCAATGAACCTTTTTTTTTTATAATGAAATTAACCTCTTTGAACAAGTTTAATTCCAATACCATGCACCCATCATCATCCGCCATTTCTGAGAGAGGCGAAACGTGCAGGATGGCGCCGGAGAAGTTGCAGGCGGTGGATGGCCTCCACAAGCTGTGTAAATGGATCGAAGGACGTGGAATAAAGAGAGCTGCAGTGACTAATGCTCCGAGGGCAAATGCACAACTCATGATCTCGCTTCTTGGCCTGACTGATTTCTTCCAGCTTATAGTGGTTGGCAGTGAATGCGATAGACCAAAGCCATATCCTGACCCTTATCTGAAGGCTCTCAAGGATCTTGGTGCCTCCCCTAACCACACATTTGTGTTTGAGGTTGTTCTTCTTCTCCTCGCCACCAGTTATGATGTAGTTTTGGTCTAATTTCCATGCCTTCATCATCGTTTTCTTCTTCAGGATTCTGCGTCAGGGATAGAAGCTGCGGTCGCAGCAGCAATGCCTGTATTGGGGTTGACGACAAGAAACCCGGAGCAGCTGCTGATGGATGCAGGAGCAACCTTCCTCATCAAGAACTTCGAAGATCCAAAACTCTGGGAGAACCTTGAGAAGTTAGTGTGACCAACTGGAACTCGATCCTTCATGTACTTTTACGCATGCCTGTTGCAGGAAGCCATGCATGAAGAGACCCGTCATGGAGTCAGACTTGAAGGATGCATGCTTAAATTATCCTCCTCTTTTTATGTAATGGTAATTTAGGATATTATAATGGATAATTTCACATGAAGCAAACACATACTTGGTGGATTAATTTAAATGCTGTTTAAGTGACTTCAGAAGTTGCAGCAAAAGGATGCTTTTCCAGCACAGAACACAGGTTAATGGAAAAGAAGTTGATGTTATAAGAAGAATGATGCTTAAGACTGCTGAGAAATCCATGGTCCAGTTTGATCCAAGCCTAACCCTATGCAGAAGGCTATCTTCTATGTAGAGCATGGAGAACAATGAGATGCAGCAAATAATGAAGTGACAAAGTGGTGTTAGTGATTTGTTTGGTGCTACTAATGGACATTGAGCAAGTATAGTAGTCATCCAGAAACTTAGTATCAATCACTAAAGCATGAAGACATGTTTCCTAATGGGTACTTCAGCAAGAGAGAAAGCAAATGACTCAGTCAAACCAAGTCAATTTTCATTATTCTTGTCATTTAGGTCTTGTATTTTATATCCTAAATCCTTGTGGTTGTTTTGGTAGTGCGTGAAGACATATATATATCCATGCACATAATTCCCACGTACCTGAAGTCATTCCACCTGAGAAGCTTCGGTCAACGCTACGGATTCAAACCAGACGTGAAGGTTAACAATAACCATAGGAATAGACTTCGATTTACCAAAACAGAAGACACGCCTTCTTAATTAGAAGACGTCTTCTTCTTCTTCTTCTTCTTCTTCTTCTTGCTGCAATGGAGGAGACGAGGGGAAGATGAAGTGCACGCAGCACCCCCTGGAGGGCGGTGTCGGCGTCTGCGCTCCCTGCCTCAGCGAGCGCCTCCTCGCCCTCGCAGCAACCATCCCCCCGGCATCTCACTCGCCGGATCACCAACGCCCGAAGGACTCCCCCCGGTCGCCCTCGCTTCCGCCCCACCCTGTCCCCTGCGCCTCTCGCACCGCCGCTAGCTCCCGGCGGTCCTCCATTGTCTCGATGCTCTTCGGCCGCCACGGATCGGTTAACCGTAATAAGCAGCCCCAGCGTTCGAGCTTCTGGCTGTCGACGCTGCTCCATGGCCGGCGGAGCAAGAACATTTCGTGCCCGTTATCCGCGGCGCTGGGGCGGGACCGGATGACGCCGCTTGATCCCGGGGGCGTTTCCGACGCCGAGTCGCTGCGCCGGCCGCGGCGTACGAAACTGCCCCCGCCGAGGGAGGCGACGGAGTACCACCATCGCGGCGTCGGCCTCGCGGGATTCGCCATGTGCTGCAGCCCGCTGGTGACCGCTCGCCCCTGCCGGCAGAGATCCCGAGTGGCGGAGCTCGGTTTCGCCTGCGAGACACCGAGAGCGGCGCTCGGCCCGCACCATCGCAGGCACGCGTCCGCCGGAGGGCCGATGCTGTTCCCCAACCGGTCACGAAGGGTAAGCGGAATACGATGAATTCCGCTGGCGGTTCTACCCCCACAGGCATTACCTTTTTACCGTTGTGCCATTATTAGTTACGATTAAAGAATGAAAATTTTAATTTGGTCTATAGTTGTGTAAATAAAAAAGAAAAAAATCTTGCACATATGTGTGTAAACGAGCATACTTCATACTTCGAAGAATTGCTATGAATGGATTTCTCCCTTTCTTTATTCTCAAGATTCGCTTAAAATTAAATTTTCACGTTAAAGAATTGCACATTTAAAAGTAAATGCATAGTTTCATACCATTATACATAGACAAACCTTTCGACCATTTTAACTATACATACAATTTATTAACTACTTAGGATAGTAATTAAATTGGAAGCATACTATTTAGAGCCCTTTGCTTACTATTCATAATCTCTTAAAAAAGTAATATTTTAATATTCATAGCCCCTATAATTTCCCCACCAAAATCGCTATAGATCCACCACCCCCAACTTAACCCCCCACCACTCTTATGTGTCATGTCACCGCTCATCACCCTCAACCTATCTCACTCCTTTGTTGCTGACTCAACCCACGGCCCTCTATCGCTAATCATCGCCCCTCAATAAATTTACAAGGATAAATTTATCATAAAGTATTAAATAAAATGTTGAAATATAATTTTACCAAACAGCATTTACCTCAATGCACACTTAAAATATAATTTTCAGCATTCCATAATTATACTTTTCTTCAATTGTATACTAAAAATAAAAATATATCCCCAAACAGTCTTAATATACACAAGGATTGCCTAGCAGAATATATCTAATCAGCATTTTCTAACTGGTCATGACTTGCAGAATAGAATTTAGAATAAAATTTAGACATTGTAAACGAAATAAGCAACTGCCACATTTTGTGGATACTAGAATTATCTACAACTTAGAAGGGCAAAGCACAAAAATCCATCGGATTGGAGAGAAAAGGCCTGTTGTACACACATGTTGTAACTCAACCCTACCCTTCAAGCACAATGCATGATAGTACAGTATGAATTATCAATAAAACCAAAGCAATTTGGGCATCAACGATTATCTGATAAATAAACTATACTATTATATTTTGTTAAGCTAGGCTAACAGCGACACCAGTCACTTACTATGACTATTACTTTCAGACAAAATCCAAGCATACCTTCCCACAATTGCAGAATACATCGCTAGATCCAGATATGAAATGAAAATGCTGGAAATATCTTAATAGTGCACACCACAGAATAGCATGGGACTTGCTCATTTGCATAAACCGCTACCGTAAACCATCACTCCCTTAGTTGATCGATGCAGGTTGTAAGTCGAGGGAAGCCAATATGGATGAGTTCAACAACTGCAACCTCCAGACTGTGACTGCGACTGATATGAATTTGCATTTGTCGCCCTCAGATTTACATCGACCATGTCTTCCTGCTTTGTTGAAGAAAGATTTTCCATCCCTGGCAGAGCTGCAGCAATCTTTCGGAACAGCGCCTAAAAAGACCAAAGCAGCTGTTAGTGATCACTTCAATAATGGATGCCAAACACCAAAATCCTTAACAATCTGAAATGAGGAGTTGAGAAATCCTTAGAAAAATGTATCAGTGAATAAATTGAGTAGCATGCCAGAAATTAACCAAGTGATCTTCTTAGTTTCCTGGTATTGGTTGACGACCTCCCCACTTTGTAAGAGCCTCAATCCACTCAGGTAAAAATAGATCAAATCCTATTTCACTTTAAAAATGTTTTCTGTCGCTCATACATCACTTTTATTTAAGGTTCATCACCAAAGTGATTATTTGGAACCTCAAAAACAAACTGTTACAAAGGAGGACAGCAGAAGAGTCAACCACATGCCCAATGCCTCTGAAGGATGTTTTGGCTCTGCTTTATCAGGCACCTCTTTGCTTTAATAATAATTTGTAAAGCAAAAGTGTAAAAATATGTTGTTGTCAAATTTAATGGTTCATTCTTCCATTATCTGGCCAAAAGAAAAAGACAAATTTACATGGGAAAAATGTACCTTTATATTGAAGCCAGCTTTTGCACTTGTCTCAATAAACATAACACCGAGTTCCTGTGCCTTGGCTTCTCCTTCCTCTATAGAGACTTGTCTATTTCATAGGATGAAAATTATAACTCAACTATATGAACCATGAATTACAATTAAATAAACAACATTAAAGCCCCAGGCAAACATGCAAAACTAGGAAGAAAAAGTTGTCATACAATGATGAAAAACAAAGTTAATAGCTTGTTTCACATGGTGAAACAAATTTGATATAAACCCAGCTTCGACTTGATATAAAGGTGTGAAAATAGCAATAGACAACAAGTATTAAATATTTGTTCTCAAACATTCAGCATAGATGTTCATAATCAGATGGATTTCTCGCTTACATGTACCTAGAACAAAAACTAAAAGAAACCAGACGACAACTTTCATCACTATGGGAACATTCACAAACTACTTCTGCACAAATTAGGGTAGCAAATCTGATACTCTTTACTACGATTTTCAGCTAATCATTGTAATACTATAAAAGCAAACCTGAAAATGCATTTCCTTTATGGTGGTATATTCAAGGCACTTTATATTGATGTCATAGAACATAACTAGTTTGACTATCATGGGAAAGAACTTAGTTGATGCAGTCAGCTTGAATACTTTAACCTTTTCAAAACTTCTTTTCTTTCCAGAATAGATTTCATATCTTTGCAACCCATGTTAGTCAATTGCTCAATTTGCTTGATGTAGGGTAGTGTCCTCGAGCACTAAGATTAAGTATTCTTAGTAAATTTAAGAGTTAGATCCTGAAAAGTGGTTGGCTAGTCATATTGAAATGTTTAATCAAACATACAGTGAAAGAAATTTTAATTAAGCAAAACCTTCAGCATCTAATATATTTGAAGTGTCAAGCAGTCACTTTTCTTAGGTGTTCTCATCACTTTTTAAAAGAATAAATAGTTTTCAAAGTCTCTGATGGTTAGTTAATTAAGGGAGTATTCGTTTTTAGGAAAAAAAGAGTAAATATTTGAATTTTGATTCTTAATGGTTGCCAGGACAGTCAATTTCTAACTCCTCCCATTCTTTTTCCCTAATATGCTGCTGCTGTTCCCATCTTGGAAAAGTTGACAGTTATTACTGGCACGATCCTAGTGGTGTGGCCTTGTACCAATAGTGTTGTTACAGCCGGTTACCTAGACAGACCCGGTTAAAGCCCTAAGCACCCATCGCCCAGGAGGTTTACCTTGATAGGCTGCATCTAGTTGAGCACCCACTGCTTAGGCAATCAGCCCACTTTTAATATCTAATTTTAAATTTGTCCGTCAATCCTTCAATTTCTTCATGTTCATTTTTTATCACTGGTTGTTTGCATTAGCAGAAAATTTTTAGCTTTCCATATTCATGGTTAACAGATTAAATTATGATGTTTGAATTTTAATACTAGAAAGATAAACTACCAACCATATTTTCACAGCACATTGTCTCATGAAATATTGTGTTAGAAATTGTGGTGGCCACATATTGCATGATTGCTATTAATCAATGGTCTTACATTATGTAGTATATGAATTTGACCAATTTTAATGACCACATATTGGATCTCTGCTCTGTTTTTTGAGATGAGACTCAAGAAAACTTAATGCTATCTACAGAAGTATTATTTTCTAAATGATAAGGCAAGAAGGAATTAATTTCATCTTCATTTTATTTTTTTAAATTTTGTTTCCTAAACAAATCACCTAGTCTATAAGTTCACTAAATTACGAATAAACATACAAAGGCATTGATCACCTCTTGTCAACCAGATCCGTTTTGTTCCCAACAAGGACGATGATAACATCACTTCCCCTCTCTGTTCGAACCTCTTCAATCCACTTTGAAGTATTTAAGAAAGATTGTCGGCCTACATCACAAATAGCAAAGGAATAAATAAAAACCTCCTATGACCAATATAGGATGATATAACCTAAAAGGAGAACATGATCTACAGTATGAATCTTGACTATGCATACATCCTATATTGTCAGCAATCAGAAACAAAAAATAGGGGAAAATCATTGGTCATTTTTCAGTTAAAATAAATGCATGAACTAAATACGCAAACATCTTGTTGAATACCCAATAAGATTTACCAAGAAAGCATACTTGCAACATCGTACACAATGACAGCAACCGAAGAGTCTCGAATGTAACTTGGGATCAGGCTCCTAAATCTCTCCTGCCCAGCTGTGTCCCTGAGAATAATCAGAAGTCAGCAATAAGAACTTCAAAAGAGAGAATATTTTAAATATAAAAAAATTCCTGAGTCTAAGTTCTTATGAATACATTATATATTGCTTTAGATCCATGCTAGCCTGCATTTGTAATATATTTTCACCACAAGAATCTGGTTTTTATTCTGTTCCCTGTTCATAACTGCTGGGCCTTTGAAATTCCAATTTTTACTCATAATGATAAGTCAAAACCCTATTACCAGTTTAATTTCACTTGAGAAACAAAAAAAAAAACACACAAACAGTTTTTTCTACAAGAAGCAAAAATATCTAGGTAAATATTGAAACTAGAATGAAATGAACAAAATACAAATAACTGCCCAGATGTTCAATCATGAGGACTTATAAAACCTAAATGCACCATATTATCTGACTAAACTGGCTTCAAGTTTATCATTTATCATACACCAGATTCACTGTTCTAACAATACTAACATATCCTGCAACATGAAGTTCAGGAGAACAAATTGACGTGGCAGAGAAGGGGAGAAAATACCTCATAGACATCCTAAAATCTCTTAAATATTACAATAAAGAAAAGTAAAACAATCACAGTGACAATGAGTATTAAAGCATAATTTTCAGGCAGGCCATGAACCCAACTCGAAGTTTGTATCAATCTCATCTATTAACCAACATGGCACACAGTAATATCAGATTTTATCATTTTGATCCATTCTTATCAAATATCTTGAGATATTCAGTTATAACAAGTGGGTCAAGAGCTTATATACCTCAGTATTCTAAATTTACAAATATTACAATGGGCTAAGATATACCAATATCTCATTCATCTCAATATGCTGAGACTAACGAGTAACAATATTGCCTTCATAAATTTCCAACAGAATAGTAAGTACCAGATGCAAAGCATATTTTCTTGTTAGCACCCACTTTGAGCAAGTGTTACTTTGTCCCTTAGATAGATCCCCAAATTATAATTTTGCACTAACACTATTGACTTTAGAAACAATTTCCAACAGAAGATTAGTGAGTACCAGATGCAAAGCATATTTTCTTGTTAGCACCCACTTTGAGCAAATGTTATTTTGTCTCTTAGATATATTCCAAATTATAATTTCACACGATGATAGAGAATAACAATGTTAAGAAGAAGAATAACAAACCATAAGCACAAGCAGTCAAAAATATTTAATATCAAGTATTGTCATAGTAGTAATAAAAGGACAATAAGATTTGTGAATGGTGAAGAGCATAGAATTGAAAATGTAGCAGTGAAGTTATAACTCTACCAAAGCTGCAGTCTGACTGTTCTATCTTCAAGGTACATAGTCTTTGATAGGAAGTCTATACCAATTGTAGCCTGTTCATCATGTTAATACTTAAGAATGATAGAGGCAAGATGAAGAATTAAAAGAGAATATAAACACTAAATTAAACTTGCTTAGGGAAAAGGTAGAATGATACAAACTTACTATATTGTGAGTTTTTCTTTCCATGAGTAAGAAAAATAAACAAGAATGCCTATGTTGACAAAATTTATCATCATACAAAAGGCATAAACAACAAATAGACCTCATTCCTCATTTGTCATGTGATATTTGGTATCACAGGATCCTATCTTGCACCAAATTTAATCCTAGAGCTTGTTCTACATCATATATTGATACCAGAGCTTCTAGTTTAGGCAAGATGTTCCATCATCGACATCAATCCAAATTTTCAGTCATATGAACTCGAGAGTCAAGACAAATTCATACACTAGAAAAGTTGCCATATGACAATTTTAATTTATTTTTCTTTTGAGTAAACTTTATTAGTTAAGAGGGGATTTACAAATGTCATAAGTTGCCATATGACATCTACTTACTTTCCTAGATTACTCAGGAAGAAGAAAAATGAAACCAAACATAAAAAGATAGAAATAAAAAACCTTGGGAATTATTGAAAAGTTTACTCCTGCAAGAAATTTAAATTTGACTGGAGATTTTACAAAGAAATTTTTGTGAATGCAAAGATTATCCTGCAAAATAATTTTGAAAGTAAATCATCCCTGAATAGGCAAAGGAGGTTAATAAACCTTGATTTTAAGAAATTAACATTGTTGATTGTGATTTTATTTATTCTTTTTTTTATTGTACTTGGTGGTCTACAAAAAGGAACAAAAGGCATGTATCAGAGAAGATGATTTAATAAGTGAAAATTTTATTTCATATGGTGTGAGACAATCTAATTAGGAGTGGTTCATAGAGTCAGCATGAGTTTGGCATTTATCCCTGGCACTGCATTGTCATTGTTCATGCATGATGTGATTCCGATTCTCTCTCTCTCTCTCTCTCTCTCTCTCTCTCTCTCTCTTCACTATACAAGAACCTTCAAATGCTTCTCCTACATATATGAGTTATGAAGAGAAATACTATTAGCAATCCCAATGAAAACTGCAATCAGCTATAATATTTCAAAGGATAGATATTAATAGATCTGTCCAAGTATTCCCAGCAGCCATCTTCTATGAAAGTTTCAAATATCCAATTCTTATAAACAACATTGTGATCCCAGTAGTGTAACAAGCAACTATGAATATGTTTCCACATCAATTAACATATAAAAATTACAAATATGAACCAGTATGTTGTGTTACTGAAGCTGAAGTTTCAATCATTAAGTGATCAACATTTGGAAACAGATGATCACCAATATAAATCAGAAAAATCTAAAGTTTGTATCACTTCAAAAGATCATGAGGCTTAAAGTCTTCAATAATAGAGAGTGAATATGACTTGGAAGGTTTAGCCACAATGGAACATATAATCAACAAGTTTCACAGAGAAACCTTGTTTCAAAAGACATCATGGACTGTTGACATAGATGTCTTTGCATTTGTACATTAAGAGGAAAAAACCTAAAGCATTAAGGTTCATACATTAGTTTCTCTTGATTCTTGTGTGACAGATATACAAGTCGTAAGCCAATAAGTCTCTATAATCTTTTAAATCATTAAGCCAATAATATCCAATTCAAGAGCAACACCACGTATTCACAACCATCCAGATCCCAAAAACCTGAAGGCAAACGGGTCATAATTGAATAATTCGAATAAAACCTAATTTACAGATGTCGAATCAAGAAATGCACAGATCGATCTCGATCCAACATTGCCACAAATAACGAGACCCTAATCAAGAACATTAGCAAACACAGGAAGGGCAGAGAACAGGATTGGTGGAACAAGAACATGAGGAAGCCTGATCTCGGGTTTCAAGAAGAAGAACAAAAGTAAACAAAGAACGTAGATCGACCTGGTATGTGTTGTCGAACTTGTCGTACATGAAACGGGTGATGATGCTCGTCTTCCCCACGGACTGATCCCCCAGGAACACCAGCTTGTACTTTGCGAGCGCCGACACCGGGGCCATGATGATCCGTCCGAGATCGAGACGCGAAGAAAGAAGCAAAGGATATCGAGATCTCAAACGAAAACCCCTTGTTGTATATAATATCCCTTTTCCTTGGCAATTATTGTTTCCGTTTTATTGGCCGCGAGCGGCGAAATGCGTCAAAGCGCGTCGCTTGTCGAATTTGTTGTTCCGCTGGAACAGTTTTAGGCACGATGGAACTAGGAAGAAGACAAAGGTGCTGCTCGCCTGTCTGATCCCGGCCAGGGTTCGGAATTTGTTAGTGGGGCACCCACCTGGAAACTCTGAGCATATAACATACATCAGTGATATGGTTCCATCTGCGCCGTCCATATGAACCGTTTTTAACATCAGTATAGGGTTCTCCTAAATGACGAATGCGAGATTCGAACTCATAATCTTAGATAATTTATTATTTATTTTTAGATAGTTTACCTAAACAAACTTTTAATAATAAAGTTTTATCATATGATACCTTCATGTTTTTTTTTTAACTAGGATTGTCCCTTTTTTAAATCAGGATCAAAATATCTTTTATAGAATTTAAAAAATATCCGATATTCATTAATCCTTGTTGACTCTAATTTTAATTGAATCAATTTGTTTGACTTAAATTGGAATGATTAAAACTCTAAGTTTTTAATTTATTATTATTATGGCCTAGATCTCTTTTTTTTTTTTTTTTTTCTCATATCACTTCTCTATCCATTCCATCAACGCAAGAGCAAAGTGCAAGAAACTTTGCAAGAAAGTCATCCTTGCTAACTTTCTTAACAATAATGATTGTTGTCGTTGCGATCTTTGTCGTTATCATTATTAATAATAAAAAGTAAAAATAGAGCGAGTCATAACTTTATGTATAATAGTAGCTAGCTAGTGGGTATCCCCTAGAGAGAAGAGGAAGGAGTCTTGTTGACGATGTTGGTGGTGGTGTTGTCGACGTCAGCTTCCTACAAACAAGTTATCGCTAGAGAAAAGAGGAAGAGGGGTCATGATTGTCATCGGCAAGGGGTAGGAGGTGGATATTGCCTTCCCACTAATAGTACATGGACTTTCTTATTGTTCACCTCTACTATGACTTGATTGGGCATCGAGACTCCATAATCAGCATAACTATGCATGGTTGTCACCATCGATGAAGCCATATATTGAGCTTCAACGATTAGTTGGGCAATGGAGCTATAGCATAGCTGTCGCCAAAGTCCTAGGTGGTGCAAATGTCCTTATTCCCATTAATCGTTGTCGCCTTTAACGAAGACTTGTGAAGCCTTGGTGATTAACGATTCATCATCGTATCCTCATTTAGTTTGGTGCAACCTCGTTGAATTACTTTATGACTTATTACAATATTGGTAAAATATTTGTAGTATAGTTGAAGCCGCGACATCATCCTTCACAGTATCATTGTAGCATCGATTCCAGCAACCTATCATTCAGTGTATCATGAATCATTCGCTACAATAATAACAAAATGTATAGTATTAAATGAATACATATTTGTAGTTTAGTATTATTTATTTGAATGACATTTAAGTATATGGTACTTAATACAAGGATGATCATCTTCCGAATGAATTATTTTGTTTCCTAGATGACAAACACTTTTAACGAGACATAA
Source organism: Musa acuminata AAA Group (assembly GCF_036884655.1). Lineage (NCBI taxonomy): Eukaryota > Viridiplantae > Streptophyta > Magnoliopsida > Zingiberales > Musaceae > Musa > Musa acuminata. The sequence goes on from NC_088330.1 coordinate 31,704,564, forward strand.
TCTTTGTTGATATCAAAATTAAAAGTAATTTTAAATAGTCATCCAATACTAGACCAATTTGAAGGATCTATTTCTATACAACTTCAAACATCAAACATACAACTTCAAGAATCTTCTTCTATACAACCTCAAATTTACAATTTTGACTTCAACAAGACATTTGTAATGGATGAGATATTTGAAGATAGCGTGCGTTGAGTAAAGAATATCAAACAAATTTAAATATAACATGAGTATAATTTTAATAATTACACTCCAAACCTATCGAAACTTCTCTATAATAATTATAACATAATTCTAAAATGTATACTATCATTTTTCTAATTTATTTTTAATTTTACATGATTTACAAAATTATTTTTTAAAAAAATTATTTTTACACAATTGAAGCACCCTAAATTCTTGGTTTCTTATGTGATTTACATTTTAGAATAATTCAAAGCAAAACTTTGCTCCAAATTTTGAAATAAAATTATAATTTGTCAATAGCTTTAAAAAATATATATTAATTAACAGATAAAATTTTTAATTAATTATTAATATTTATTATATTAAATAAACATACAGGATGCTGAAATATGAATTCGAACATAAGACATCATACATAAGCAAATTATTTTAACCATGAGAATTGCAGAGTAAAGATTATATGCTGCTTAGATTAACTCGGAAAAAGAAGGAATTCATACAATCCCTATAGAGTAACCAATGAAATTGAGTTTATTTTTTTTCTGAATAGAGAGGAAAATGGATGGTAGCTTTTGCTGATCATTCTTCTTCTTCTTCTTCTCATTAAGTCATTGCAAGCGTGCAGGTCAATTGGCACACAGCAGCAACCTAAAGATACAAGTCTTTCTTCGCTTGGCCCAAATAACAGAGGAAATGAAACGCAATTAGCTGCACAGCAATCTGCAACGCTGTAGCAAAATAGCATTATTCGCTAACTCTCAGTTACTACTTGTTTCTTTTCCTTTTGTTTCCTTCGGTTGTGAGCGACGACGGGATAACAACTGTGGTCATATTTTGACTTAGAAATCTTAGTCAAGATAGGAGTTTCCATCATAATTAGAATCAAAGATTTAATTTTATCTTTGCATAAATAAAGAACTGATGATTGAATAGCTTAAAGACAAGCAATTAAAAGGAGAGATGAACAATTGAAAATCCTCTGTTCCGATCTATGATTTCAACAATGTGGCGATGGTGGTCACAGTGCAGTGACTCTGCCACAGGATTGCTCCATGACAGAGATGTTTGATGACTGCTCCAGCTTCATCTTCCTCTACAAGTGGTAGCTGTTACATTCCCCTCATTGTCAGTCAGCGTCATTCTGCTCCTTTGCTGATGCTGCTGAACCTATTCACCTTCCTGCAGGATCTAATGATACATATATATATTGCTTGACCTCATGGGGATTCAAGATTTCTCAGTGAGATCCGTGTGCGGCACCACAACCTCCTCACTGCTTCAACGCGTTCCGCTTGGCGTGCACCGGCGAGAGCTCCATTTGGCTTGCTACGTTTGTGGTCGCAAACCATCAAAGGGCCGTTTAATGTACGTCTAACGCGACGACAAGAAGCTAGCGGCCATTTACGAGCAGAAGAGACAAATTAATGGGGATGTGTCTGCGACTGTAGCGGCATAGCCTTCTCGTTCATTCAACAGCGAGAAGAATTGAATGTGGATGGCTCACATTCATCAACCCCAACTCTCATGGCACGAGTACACAGGTTCAACTTCAATGAGCGGCAGGTGGCCAGGCGCAGGGCAAGAAGAGCAGGGAGTAATGGGGGGGCATTAAATCTGCGACTGCAGCGGCTGTTGCCTCCGCCCTCCCCCCACCCCCTTCGTGATCGCTCGACACCCATGAGCACTGTGCACACACACGTCCACGCAACGAGAGCGGAGAGGTATATGTACCGGGGAAGCGCGCTCTCGGGAACCAGCGACAAGTCACCGCAGTAATAATTCCCAACATCCACAAAACATTTCCAAGGAAATCGCTTTTGTTTTTGTTTTTTGTTTTTTGTGCTGCTTACATCGGGGTGTGGGTCCCGCTGGAAGATCTCGGTTCTGGGCCGTCTGATCATAGGGTAATATTGTGAATAGAGAGAAAGGTGCGTGGGTGTTTTGGTAATATGGTGGTATTCGAAATAAGCTTCGGTGGCGGCACCTGAGGAGATCGACGGGGGAAGAAGGGGGGGGTGGGAGACGGGGTGGGAAATGACGGCTATGCCCCGATCAGCCACCGGTAAAAGCCGTAGTAACCACCCTCCTCCGCCTCCCGCCGGGCGCTCCCCTCCAGATCCCACGAGTGCCGTCCCACGGAGCCGCCGCCGTCTTCGTCGTAACGGCAGCTCCACCGGCCGGAGAAGCGAAGCGATGAGAACGACGACGACGCCGACGAGGCCAGCCGGTCCACGTACTCCTTCAGCCACCTTCGCCCTCCCCCCGCCGCTTCAGCCACCTCCTCCCCCGGCGCCCCCGGAGACGCGTCGGCCGCGCTGTCCCCTGGCTTCACCACCTTCTCCGTCCGCCTCGCAATCCGCGCCACCACCGCCTCCACCTCCTCTTCCACCAGGAACTCGAACGACGACCCTATCGAGTACGTTCTCAGACTCGGTGGCAGCGGTGGCGGGTTGTTCCCAGATTCTTCCCCCGAGGAAGTCCTCCGGTGACTGACGCTGCCAATCTCGATCCTAAAGCTGCCGGATCTTGAGGTATCCCGGTCGACGGCGACTGGTGGCGCAGCCGATGACGGCGGCACCTGAAGGGGCGGGATGGGGAGGGCGATGGAGGCGCGGCAGAGGGGGCAAGAAGGGGTGTTCCTTAACCAGGGTTCGACGCACGACGAGTGGAAGGCGTGGCGGCAGGCAGGGAGGAGGCGGAGTTCGTCGTGAGGGCGGAACGGGCAAAGGCAGACGGCGCAGTCCGGCGAGGACTTGGGGAGGGAGGCGAGGGCGGAGGCCAGCGTGAACACGGGGAGGGAGTCGATGAGAGCCGCATTCTCCCGATCGGAGAGGGCGGAGTCGGCGGCAGCAGCGGAGGAGCCCGAGGCGGAGCGCGAGCGGGCGAGAGACACCGACAAGGCAGTGACGGCGGAGGAAGAGCGGCGTCGGAAGGAGAGGAAACGGAGGAGGAGGTGGATGGAGAAGGAGGCGACGATGACGAAGGCGATTATGGCGGCGATGATGAGAAGGCTCGGGCTGAGAATTCCCATAGGCGAGGGGTGGGAGGCGATGGAGGGCTGGCGATCGACCTCCACCGCTGACATCCGGGGTCCAACCGCCGGCGCCTGCGGAGGCGGCGGCGGAGCTGGAGGAGGGGGAGGCGAGTCCATGGCGAAGGCGGGGAGAGAACCAGAGAAAGGTTTCTTTTGTTGCCTTATATATATTCACACACACTCTCTCTCTCTCTCTCTCTCTCTCTCTCGCGCTGTAGTATATGTTATTAGTTCTCATCTGACACAATTTCTATTAAAAATAAAAAATAATGGAACAAATTTTTTATGTATATTTTTAGATATTTATCATATATAAATATATTATATAACTATGATCACTAGACATTTATAATAGCATTCAAAAAAATATCTCAGTAACTATAATAAATTTAAGTCTTAAAATAATTTTATTTCCACTATTTTTTTCTTCAAGTTCCAACTCTATCTTTCCTTTCTTGTTATCTTTTATAAAATCAAAATATTCATAAGAATTAACACATAACAACAACATTAGAAATAAATCATACTATTCTGACTACTTGAGATCAACTATGTGAAATTGAGCTCAGTAAAAAATATTTCATATACATATATATTTATAATAGAATTAAATAACTACAAGTTGACTGTTGAAGTCTTTGCAATCTTCCAAATGGATTTATTTCTTTCTAAAAGCACTTGCATGACTTTTGGAATCCCCTAGGGTTTCAAAACCCTATTTCCCTAGGTAGCATGACAAAGAAAAGATGTTTTTGAGAACCCTTGAGCAGAATGGAAAAGGTAAAACCCTATTTCTCATATGAGCAATTTCTCCCTTTCTTCCATCAGTTGGTTTGCTTCTGTTGATTGATTCACATTATAGGGAGCCTTTAACTCAGAAAGTTGATAGACCTCCAAAATCTATGGTGGAAAGCCTGAAATGGATCATTGCTAGATCTCAGTTTTATTTACTGGAACTCATTATATGCTGCAGCATTCTCCATGATGTACATTTGAATCAGTGACAGAAGGCATTCATTCAGCTCTGCTCCTAGCATTAAGTAGCATTATGAGAGCAGAATTGTTTTCTTGTGCAGGAAATACCAGTCCAAGTATAATTCGTGTGTTTGAAAGAGGAATCAATGGATGAAACAAGTATGCTTTGTGTGGCAAACTCTGGATAGATGATTGCATGACAGGAGCACTAGTAAGCGTGAAAAGAATCCTAGGCAGATCACAAAGTTTCAGGAACAGTGACACTTTGTGTTGGATGGACCTCTAACAATTAATTCATCCGAATGATAAGTTTGTATACTCCATTATGGAAGCAAGAAGAAAAAGCAGCAGACATGTCTGTTCTGATTGATGGAGGAGTTTACTGGTTAAACCAAGAACAGCACTGTATGCTGCAGTAGGTGGGGCACTCAACATTGCATCTTGCAATGGATCACAAACAATATTCACATCACATAATAAAAAGTCCACAATTTTCTTCTTCCTGAGAGAGGGAAAAGCCAAGGAGAACAAAGGTTGAGGAAATTGTGTACAAAACAATGAAACATTTTAATGTGGAGAAAAAGAACAGATAATCTACATTGAAATGAAATATTTTTTATAATCATCTCGATTCACAGTCTCTCTCATAATGACTGGACTGTGGTTTTGATGCTATAAAAGATTCTCACATGTTAAAGAGATATTCTGTCATAATTTCTCTAATATGGATATTCAGCATCTCGGGCCATGTTGGCTTTAGTCATCACCTTGAACTGATGATCTTAATCTGTCCTCCTCACATTGCAAGCAGTTTTTTCCAAAACTACTATATGAGATTAAATAACAATTGATTTTTTATCATAACCATGAGCAGAAGATTATGGTTTGAAGAAAAGAGGCATAGAATATTCACTCAAACTTGTGTCTTAGAAGTTAATTAATCAGCATCATGACAACTAAATTAGCCAATGTCTAATGATAGTTGATATTGTGACAACTGAGATGGCTATTGCCTTGCACCAATGCAAGAACAGCAAGCAACCAAGCTAAAGAAATGGTGGATATCAGTGTTTGACATGGAAGGATTCTTTTGTGCTGGTTCTAAAGTCATTCTCCAAAGCAGTGGAAGAAATTTATATCAGGTAGGTTGCAGTGAACATGCTTGTGGAACATAAACTAGTGCCCCTGGAGGCAGAAGATATGGTGGTGGAGAGGGGGAGGCAGTCGTTTCATCTTATAAAGAACTACATTAAGCTAAGGTCAGTGATAACATAAACCATGTTCCTTAGCGTTGACAATGATAAGGAGAATGTGAGTAATATTTTTTTAAGTTTGCAAGTGCTAATTAACAAATCAATGGAGGAGTGCAGCAGGTGTGCTGTTTGTTCTCTGCAAATTCTAGACAGCAGCAACATGTGCCCACTCCTCACAAGAATATTTGGAGCTCATAGATTACACCAGGCTGAGGGAATGTACTTTTTGGCTTGTACAGCAAAGGGGAAGAAGTGGCATTGGCTTCAGCTAAAGTGACGAAGAGTGTTGTTGATGAGGGAATGTACTCTGCAAATTCATGGATGTCTGAATCCAGCTTTGCCAGAGTGTTGATAGTTTCTCTTGTTATGAATCATGATCAAGACATTCATCTACTGATTAATTACTAGAATCCAACTCCTACTAGATATTTGTAGTTATGTTTCCTTGTAAGTGCTAGATTGAAGATAATTATCATTAAAATAAAATGTAGTGCATGAGATTACCCTCATTGTAGGATAAGAAGAATGCCAATGCAAGTAGTTTTACCACTGCCAATAGAGAAATTATTTTCGTTTAAGGCTTACCCTTTGAAGCTCCTCGCTTGAAGGGGATGTCAACATGTATATGAATCCTTTGGCACTGAATTATGAGCATTGAGCAGAGGCTTAATCAAGTACTCGTGCAATTGGTACAAACTATGTTGAGGCCCCATCTGAATCATGTCTAACTCTGTATTCCTTGCAGATTCAATTGAAGTCTCTGCAAAAGTTGGAGAGTGCATAAATGAGCAAGAGTTTATCTACACTAGAAAGAATCATAAAAATTACCTTTAGAAGTTACCTAGTGTGAAGAACATCACATCACATCACAATTAAAGATCTCATCTTTCTCAGAGCACATGAAGGTCTTCCAGTGAGACCAAGAGGTACTCCACATATTTAAGCTCTGTGATTTGCATAAATGTTGATCGTGGTAGGTTCAACCACCACCCACATCTCACATGGATCAAGCAAGGGAAACAGATGCTGAGCAGCAAAAAAGAAAGGCAATTCAAACATTCGTCCTTTTAGTTCTTGCCATGTTCATAGTGTTGTTTCTGGACTAAAGATTAAATCCACCATAGTCTATCCCCCCTCACTCTTCCCCAACAAAATGTGGGTGTTCTCATTGTGGTTGTCATCTGACATTGCTACTGAAATATTCCTCTGATGGTCTATAATGCATCTGCATCCTAATTCTTATCCAAGTATGTATGCAACATGAGAACTGAGAAGAAAGTAGGATGCCCTTGCTTGGTCTGCAAACATGCCTGGTTTAACAAAATGGATGTCATCATTAGTCCACAGGTGATAGAAGCAGCCTTTTTGTTCTCTTTGGGACTGTCGGTGGAGGAGTGTGGTTAGAATAATGATACATAGAGTTCTCATGTCTGCCCTTTAATCTGCTTCTTTACTGCTCCAACAAGGCTTCTGCCTCTCCACACTACTTGTAATGTGGTAAATGGGGCACACAAGCTCTTCCCTCCAAATACATTGTCATGATGCTCTCTTCACTAGTGGATACTTGCTCTCATTTCTTTTTTGAGTTTCTTCCATAGCCTCATAATGAAGGGAACAACAAAATTTCATATGATGGCTCAATCAAATGATTGCTCTTGCTGTACTTCTAAAGCTTTTTTCTGCAGATAAAAAAGAACACAAGAACTGAGTGAGGAAGCATGCTCTGCCTGGAAAAAGAAGATAACTATTCTTTTTTTCCTACTGGAATGGTTGGCTCAAATTTCAACCCATGAGATTGTCTCAAGCTGGTTCTGAGGCCAGTGTTATTGCAGAATATTGAACAATGAGTGGCTTCAACATTTGATTCAGTTGTTGAGATAACAACAGTGCTGTTGCCCATCTTGGTGTAATGCTGTTGACTCTGGCCATAAAAATAGTGATGATTAAACATTCTGACTCCATGATTAGCATCTCAAGGCTCTTGTTTGGTGCCAAAATATTCCATGGCCACTGACATCATTCCAATTCCCACCCCATACTTAAGAAGCAATTCATTCTGATCTATACAAAACTTTGACCAAAGTTGGTGCTGTGGATTGTCCCCTGCACACCTAAACTCTTTTGGACTAGATTGAAACGGGCACAAAGTTCTGCCACTAGCACTAAATGTAGACTTCTAACCAAAAAACAATTGCAGGAACTATAAGAGTAAAGCATATCAAGGAAATATCTGGGGTGAATGAGGAACAAAATAACCTCATAACTCGTAGTTGATGAACATTTATTATTATTTCCTTTTCATAATTTACTTCACTGATATTGTCTCTCAAACTTAAATTTATTTGTTCAAATGCAGCACATGAGGCATGAACTGAAGTTTGCTGGTGATGCTGGAAACCTCTTTTTGTTTCTTGGATTCTTCTAGGTACCACCCAGTTAGGATAATGGATACAGGTAATGTTGTGGTCCAAGACATACAATTAGCAGGATGTCAAATTGATAGCCAAAATGTATGATAGCTTTTAAACAAAATTCCTCAGTAACTAATATCATTGGAAACTTGAAGCTGTTCAAAAAAGGATATCATCAAGTTAACAACTGGACTTGAATATTTATATGTCTGCCTGAGCTGCCATGCCCAGGACTACATCATCCCAACAGCACAATATATGGAAATCAACATGAAACTCAGGAACCAGAGCCTGTAGAATATATGGGTGCAGTAGCTGACCGCGAAACTTCACCAACAATCCCAGAGGGTAAAGTGTTCCAAATTGTCTGATAAATCATTGTTTTACATCTGAAGCACTTGAAGCATTCTGTTTGGTTTCCTTGAGGAGCAGACCATATCTTGAAATATCCGGAAAAGCCTATTCACATGAGAATGGAGTGTATGACCCATCAGCAGTACTTTAATTAGTAATACCTGGGGCTCAAATAGCAGAGAAAACATGGAGTAACAGGATACTGCAGCAAGAGGAAATAGTAACCACATATTACTCGTATGCCAAGAATTGAACACTCATTGTAAGATCCTAGATGAACCAGCAGAACGTTCTTCACAGCTCAGAAAAATTTATAAATGTTATAAAGACATCTCAAAAGCATCTATTGCAGAGAAGGCTGAGAAGCACTAGCAAATCAATGAAAATAAGCTTCCAATAATGGTGTGATTTGAGTTACTACACGCACATCAATAATACAGAGTTTTGTAATCTGAATTGAAGAGGCCACAAATCCAAGGACCATATAAGTGGCAGTTTGCTGTCTGCACAAAAATAAATAAAGATATCAACCTCCAAGAGTAAGCAAATGGAAGATATCTAAGCATGTTTTGTAGCATACCTATTAACAGCACGAGACAATGTCTCGCATCATTCAAGCTATTTATTTAAATTATAGGAAGTGGGGTTTTAAAATGAAGTGATGTGTGGGTAAAGGCATATGTCACCCATCTAATTATGTGCTTTGGCTGGGGCTTCTGGAAGAAGGTTATCAACAGGGTGACACATCAATTCAGAAGCTTGAAGATGACAGATCCTAGCTGAATAATCACTTTTGGAAGCAACAACATATAGTAGTCCTGGTAGAAGCAGAGCAAACCGGGAGCAATTGCCAACCAGCCCAACAGGAAGACGCTTTAGGAGCAGGAACATCTAGTTCCAGCTTTGCAAGCACAAAAGCAAGGGCTTTGTCAAGAACTATGCAAGGTACCCAAAATGTGAAGCCCAGTCGGCATGCATAACCCCTGCCAAATGGAAATAAACAACTATGTACCTGTTGCATCTGTGGGAACATCAGCGTCAACAAAGAAATGAGAAGTCAAATTACAAGAAGCAAATCTATCTTATAAGGAATAATAGTATCAGCAATATTTAGTAAAGGAGTAAGTGTTAATGATGTATGAGTACAAGCCATCACCAGCAGGCTACCAGTTAATACACCAAAAGGAATTACAAGTTCAATATGTATTTGGTGTCCAACAAGTAACTCTGCTTAAATCAATTCCCATATTCCCTGGAAATATGAATATGATACCACCCACCATCATATCCCACTTTAGTGTATGAAATTCATTTTACTTACATTACCTTGAAAAACTTCATTATAAAATAAAGAAAAAAAAAACTTCGTTACAATGAGATGTGATATATGTCAAGGGCATCAAAATAAAAGGAGATCTAGAAAAAATGCTTTCAACAAGCAGGCTCCTAAAAAAGATTGAATGGGATTATTACTTCAAGATTGGCAGAGTTTGCATCAAAAGAGAAGTGATCTCTTTATTTGCGAACCCAAGATAATACTCGTAGATGATGGAAATATCACTTTGTTTATATCTTGTTTATAACGCATCAGTGTCACTTTATCCAATCTAAGTAGTGAAAAATTGTTGTGCATGTATAACTTTGTCCATTACTTGGTGATCATGTGCAACAAATTGGACAATAAGCACAAATCTACTAGTAAAAGCAATCAAATCTTGTAATGAAAAGCAGATCAATTCGATTAAGATATTTAGTTTTTTTACATGTCCCAACTGAAATAGGATATAATTAACTCGATAGAAGAATCAATCTCACCTGCTCATAGAACAAGAATGGACCGAACGCCGCGGCGATACGGTACTCACTGCGATGCCCATGGTCAGAAATCTCCTTGACGCCTCCCACGGCCCGCGTCTGCAGTGATGCCTGAGAAGGTGCACAAAGAAGTGGTGAAAGAAGCAGATAGGGACGGGCAAGATGATCCCCCAGGCCAGATCCTTTCCTTCCTCCAGCAGAGAGAGAGGCAGTGGATGTAGTCGACGATGAGGCCCCCGTGGGACCAGAGGGAGGGGACTAGGAAAAGGGGCCCGTCGCCACCGCCCATAACCACGCCGCCTTTGCTCATCTCTGTAACGGTAAGTTCCGCAGGCCCAATTGCCAACAAGTTCTTATTTGGGCCAAAAGGTCGAATTCTATTGGACCCAAAATGACATTGAGACGAAATTGCCAGTCCGGCCTTTCCATTGGCCTCCATTGTGGACCCGGCAATAGGTGCCGATGATGAAAGTGGGCCCTTGCGGATGCGGACCAACTGGAACGCGCTCCTCCCTGTTTGGTGGTTTTGCTCGATACAATTGATCCGGACCCAAGAACACCCAAAGCAGTGAAACCCTTCCTGTGTCTTCCCTTCTCCTCCGCCCCCATTCATTCGTCCCATTCCAACTCGAGAGCCAGAGAGATCGAGTGGCCGCTGCAGCCAACCATGTATCGTCACGCCCCGCGCCTCCTGACTCGTGTCATCGGTGGAGGCGTCCGCCGCAGCGCCACTGCCCGCGCCTTCTCCACTGATCTCCCGGCTGCGCCGTCGGAGGATGCCGCGTTCGTGGAGGCGTGGCGGAAGGTGGCCCCCAATATCGACCCGCCCAAAACCCCGCTCGCCTTCATGAAGCCCCGCCCACCCACCCCCTCCTCCATCCCCTCCAAGCTCACCATCAACTTCGTCCTCCCCTACCAATCCGAGATCTCCAACAAGGAGGTTTGCGCGCTCCGTCCCTCTCCGGCAGATCTATCTAAATCTTGTCTAGAGTTTTGTTCTGAATGTTGCGATGACGTTGCATCTCTTGTTGGTTCATTTGATTTGCATGTTTTAGGATCTGAACTCGAATCGGATGCCTTTTAATTGCTAGATTGTGGGTATTCTACATCTTCTAGCAGATGAGGGCTTAATAAGTCTTCACATAAGTTGTGCCTTTGAAATACTTAAAGATAAAGACAATCCAAGGAAGCCTTAGGATTTCTTGTCTGACGAATATTAGTAATTGTAGATCAGGGGAAGGTAGACTGCAGTGTATAAATGTGTATGAATTTATCTGACTTAAAAAAAAACATTCATATATCTGAAGTATGAGGTCATGATTATGTATTTCTGATACTTAGAGAAGAGACTATTTTTGAAACTGCATAATGATGTTTTAATTTTGTACCGTCTTGTTCATCACTATTTGGTTAAGAATTTTTTTATTCTCATTTTGAGAATTTGCTGGAACTGAAATGGATGTGCTTGTCCAGCTTTCGGATGTTCTCAGACCGTTCTAGTTCGAGCTTGATTACAGCAGTGATACTTGCTCAATATGTGTATTAATCCTTTTCTGAAACATTTGGATACAACTTGGACACTGGTTTAAAAATAACAATGTATTATTGGTTTTTCTGAAGTTTGAATGTGGTGACACCATTTTGACTCGTTCTCTTCAACTTGGGTGTTGATTTTTTTTATTTGGGGCAATGTTAAGAACCATGCATTTGGAACAAGAGAGTTACTGTTTGGAAGTTATAAAAATGTTCTTCGTATGGGGGAAACCAAAGGTGTTACTTGCTGAACATTTTTTGGTGTTTTGTTATAAACAATGCTTTTCAATGGAAATAAGCTTATGACACTGAAAAATAACCTTTTTTTGCTCTAGGCTGTTCTGAACTTAAACTCTGCAATAACATCTATAGAATTCCATTTATGGAGGCATTGCTTCTTTCACAATGCAACATTTCTAACCTGATATATCGCTTGCAAATGGCATTAATTCATAACTTCTCAACAGTCACTACAAATCTTTACTGAAGTTTTCCTTTGGTACACCATTCAAAAAATGTCAACAATTTTTTAAATGCTGTGTTGTTATTTTTATGGATTCTCTATGTTGTGATGCATAAGAAGTCTACTTGAAACTCTCATAAATAGACTTGGAATGCTTTTTTGGGCTTTTGGATGAATTCAGGACATAGGGAGGTTCTACATGCAAGAACTTCTTTTTTGTTTTTTTTTTTCATGCAACAAATTCTTATCCTTAGCAGGGAAGCTTTGATGGAATGAGCAATATCGGTTTTTTTTTATCACATGCAAAAATTAGGAAACAAGTGACAGAAGAAGTTGAAGATTAATGCTAGATCAAATGCTAGAATTATAAAATAAGTGACACAGAAAAAGTTGAAGATTGATGCGAGATCATGTGAAAAAATTTGAAAATGTAACACAGAAGAAGTTGAAGATTGATGCTAGATCATATGCAAATATTAGAAAATAAGTGACACAGAAGAAGTTTAAGATTGATGAGAGAGAGAGAGAGAGAGGTCTCATATAAGATTTAGAGCAGATCACTGAAATGAAGATGGCAACAAATGATGGATGCTACACTGGACTAATCTGTTTATGAGCATTATGATTTTTTTTCTTTTATAATGAAAGGCTGTGCCGTGAATCATTTGAGTACAGAAATTTTGTGATGGCTGTAATAATTTAATTCTCGACTTGAGGAAGTTGGAACTGCTAGAGAAAGGGAGAAGGATGGCTGTAATAATTTACTGATAAACCTTTCATATGAACAATGCTATCAAACCTTCTTAAGTTGTTGTCTTTGTTTGCCGGAAGCAGCTACTAAATATAATCATTTAATTCTCGACTTGAGGAAGTTGGAACTGCTAGAGAAAGGGAGAAGGATGGCTGTAATAATTTACTGATAAACCTTTCATATGAACAATGCTATCAAACCTTCTTAAGTTGTTGTCTTTGTTTGCCGGAAGCAGCTACTAAATATAGGCTGTTCATCCTATTGTATTATATTAAAATATTATGTACTGTTGATAATTTTGAAAATTTTATTTCTTCGTTCTTTTAACATCTTATCTACCTTCAGGTTGACATGGTCATTGTACCAGCAACTACAGGACAAATGGGTGTTTTGCCTGGGCATGTTGCCACCATTGCTGAGCTCAAGCCAGGGCTTCTTTCTGTACATGAAGGGAGTGAAGTCACCAAGTACTTTGTTAGCAGTGGTTTTGCTTTCGTACATGCTAACTCAGTTACAGACATAGTTGCTGTTGAGGCTGTTCCTGTTGACCGCATTGATCTAAGCCTCGTCCAAAAGGGACTTGCTGACTTCACCCAGAAGCTAAACTCAGCTACAACGGACTTGGAAAAGGCTGAAGCACAAATTGGCGTTGATGTTCATAGTGCACTGAATGCTGCACTCTCTGGTTGAGTGATAATGTTTATTCCTTAAGATGTGATCGTCTTGAACCCATGTTGAACACAGATAAAGGGCTAACTCTCAATGTGAGGAAAGAGGGGAAGCTACAATAAGTTTTTGTTTCAACTGAAAACACATTTTGGTATTTTGATAACTTAATTGTGATCCTGCTGTAAGACTGGATTGTTTGGTATTTTGCTTGTTTTGCATTTTAATCTTCTCTTTTTTGATATAATTCTGTCGAATTTTTCTAACAGAACATCCAAGCTACTTCTTCTTTCCCACCCTTGACAATGGCATGTTTGTTGCTGTTCTACTTATGTCTTACTTGACTTCCTAGTTTTTGATGGAATATGAAATGGGGTTACGAGGAACAGCTATTTAGAGGGTGTGTCTACTGCCATGGCTCTATTTTGCTATGAAAAGCTGCTTTTGCAATATGTAAAAGATTCTACTGCCATGGCTCTGCCTTTACTACTACGATCTGCTTTTGCAATATGCAATTTTTGTTCAGTCTAAGAACTTGGAACAGTATCATTGAATCTAATCTGGGTCATATCAGGTTCAGCTTGATTGATAGCTGTTAACCTTGCTAAATTGAAATAGGCATGTCTGCTCAAAAGTTTGACTTGATATCTTTTATTGCAAACCCATTATGCTAGTCTTCCTTTCATCTTGAGATTTATCTCTAGTCAAGCCTCATTCCATTATGAGACAATGGACATCTTGAGTGTATAGTATTGCTTCCAACAGTCATGTGTTCATGTCATAATGGTGGTAACTTCTGCACAGTTACTAAGCAGTCTGCAGAACTATTACATTGTAATATATAGGTCAAACAAATTAGGAATTCCAGTTACTTTATTGAATTTTGTTAAGACAAATATGTAGCTGAAGTCTGTTTTATGATATGCAGGCACAAATTATGATGCACCTTCTTGTTTAATCTTGAATCGTGTTTTTCTGTTTCTAGATTGAATAGGCTGGATTCATGGTTTGAAATGAAAAGATAGTTTGTGTCCTTGACATGTTGATTTCAAGATCTTTCTTAATCATCCAAAAGGTTAAAATGCCAGATTAGCAAGAACATGGGAAATAAGGTTGCTATTGGGGATTGCCATGACTCTACTATGCACTTGCCCCTGCCCTCCAGTTTGAGTTAGTCATGAAGAAGCAACCTAAAGTATGGTTTTCAACTTTAAAATTCAGGAGGAGGCAACTCAAGGTAGTTTAAGAACCATTCCTATAAATTCATGGGAGATGAAATCCAGCACCTTCATGGAGTCTTTTTCTTGCAACATTTTGGTGTTTTTTCTATGAACCTGCAAAAATGTTCAGGCAATTGCCTTCCTTTCTCTTTTGATGTTCTACTATCTCTCTTCTCTGTTACATTTCTCTTGGTGGTTTGCACATCAAGTTTACCTTATAATGAAAGTTGTGTTAGCTCTTACCAGTTGCTGCTTCACTGGATCAGCCATATCTCAGGTAACAGAAGTAATTCTGATAATTTTTGCTAGTTTAATGTAATGAAGTACACAATTTTGCAGTTTGCAATGATGCACTAACTACCACACTTGTATCAAACAAACTTAAAAGAGTTTCTTACAAGCTGTCTTTTGTGAACCTGTGTATCTGCTCAACTTAGCACACTAAAACTGCAAGTTCTTTTTTCCTTCAAAAATTTGTGTTGATGATTAAACTGTTTTATCTATGCTGAAGGAATTTTCATTGTTGAAGGCTTTGTTGGCACAATAAAATCCTGTGTAACCAAAGTTGGATCTTCAAGAATGCCAGGTATTGATTGGGACCTTCAGGTACTGTTACATAATTTTCTTTAACTTTGTTTGCATGGCCTGTCCAAGCCCCAGCCCACATGCCTTGTGGTTGATTGTCCTGCCACCACTAAAGTGTTGGATCTGCACCCAATGGTCAATAGTTTCTTATGCTTGCCATTTAGGCATACATTAATTATAGCTCACCAAAAACTGCTCATGCTAATTGTCCCAGCACTCTTCACAGATGGTGGGGTAAAAAGGAAATTGGATTGTGATGGATATGCTTGTTCTTCTCATCTATGAGGTCACACCACCCATGAAACCTTTTCTCTTTAGTTTTGAGACAGGAACTATTTGATCAGAAGAAGAAATGAGGGTGAGTTTGTGTTATCAACCAGATGGCACAGTACAAAAGCACCAAGGAGAAGATGCAGTTAAGAGAGATTGGTAGGCATTTTTTTTGGTTTAGGTTGAGACTAGGCACACACAAGTCAATGCTGAGGTGTGGTGAAGGCAGCATAAAATGGTATGGACATGGAAAGATCATAATTGCACACCATCACAAGAACATTGTAAGTTTAGGCTTACTGAAGTTTTTTTTTTCTTTCATTTTTCAGGAGATCGATTGAAGGGATTGCAGAGAAAATAAATGTAAGTCAAACTTACCATGAGGAATATCTTGTCCTAACTCAAAACACAGGATCTCATTTTTCTTTTTTCCCAATCCACTTGGTTGGTAGCTTGTTTTTGTCCTCTTATCTACTTTTTATCATGTTAGAATAAAACAAACTCTTCTACACTGTGTTCTAGTACTGATGCAAAACATTGAGAGAAACTTATAATAATTTTAGACTTGAACCTATACTCATTGGCATCACCCCAAGTCTATATTATAATAACACTTGTCTTCCTCTCTTTTATCTAGGATAGCATCCTCCCATTTGGCTTCTTCTTTATCCTTTGGGACCACTATTGAAGATGTGGGTGTTGGATTCATCAATTTCCATGACAAACAACAAAATGTACATGTCTTTGGCAATTAAAGCTGTCACAAGAGGTTCATGAGTTTGAGCTCCTGTGGACCTTGGCCATGCAAATGGATGGATATTGGCCATTAGTGTGATACTGCTGGAACCAATGACCTCTTCGATGAAGCATCTGAGTAAAGGGAAAAGGTAGTGAAAAGTGAAAAAGATATGATCTTGCTTTTTGTATGTATGTATCCACCAGCAAAAATGTCTGCTATGAAGTACAATCACAGTGTCACATGACACTGGTTGCCCACCAGGTGGTGGTAAAATTAAATATGTAAATTTAAAGCTCTCTCATTCAAATATAATGTGTTCAGTGAATGATTGAGTCAGGCTGGATTGCAGTTTGATTTAAAAATGATTCAGTTGAAGAAAATAACATAACATGGAATTTTCTCCATTGAATCAGCTATCTGTGCTTGGTAAAGTAAGAACAGCTCTTTTGATCCACATGAGAGAATTAAATCCATCTCTTGTGTTTTAGTGGTGTAAAAGAAAAGGACATTATGATTTCAATAAGTATATAGTTGTTTAGGTTACATTGGATTATATCACTTTGACTTTAGAGAGAAAGAGAACAATTTGATGAGGCATAGATTGCCAAAACCAATGCAAAAACTTGGATAGCAACTCCTACACTGTGAGCATTTTCTATGGTAGTAAAAGTCAAAAACATTTGATACAATGGAAAGTAAGCTACTTTTGTCTCAGAAAGACCATTGACACAAGTAATCACCATTACTAGTCGAATTAGATCTCAAGACATGCACAGAGCAAAATCCAAAACTTGTTGCCTAAGAGGTGATGTCAGTGACCAATCTGTGGCTTTCATCAGTCACAGCAAGATGTTGCAGATCGGCCATTTTCTCGAGACTGCACAGCTGAGCCAAAAGAGGACGCATTTACTAGTACCTTTGTTTCTTGTTGCCGCCTCTGATCTCTTCTCCGCTGGGTCCATCATTGCAGGGCTACTTGGTGTCATCCAAGCAGCAGTTGCCACATTCGCATATCTACCCTTGTGCAAGTCACGGCCATGGCGGGGCGACGTTGGATGGTCCTGCAAGATCATTCTTTGCTTGACGAATCAGTGGACGGAAGAGACTGGTGAGCCGAACGAGGACAAAGGCTTGGTGGACTTGCTTGCTTTCCGACTCAGCGTGTCTACGTTCCTATCCGATCCATTGTGGATTCTACCTCTGATTAGAATGTGCAAATAAATGTTTCATGAAGTCGATTGGATAGAGTAGGGAGGAAGATTGGAATGAACAACGGGAAGCCGCCCTGGCAAAAGTCCGAACTCGCACGCGAAGTGTTCGATGTATTGCTTCTGCCTCCCCCCTGCTTTTCAATACCTAACAAATCCATGGGCGCATCTTTGATGTTGCCGTCCCTCCTCTCCCATTGCTATGTGTGCGCTACAGAGTGCAGCAGGACTACCAAATCCTCTTTGGATGCAGCGACAGCTACCAAGAGGGGGCCTGCTGCATAATGGATGGATTCGATGCTCAGCCATGACAACAACCTCCTTGGAAGACTCGCGTCAGTATCGATTTCACCATCCTGATTGCACATCAGGAGGAAGTCACTCTGAAGGTATGCGAAGGAGATAATTTCTTTTAGTTGCATGTTTCTTTTATTGTCATTGTCTAAGCTTATACTAATTCGTAATGAAGAAAAAATAAAATGAGATTTATGTGAGACTTAATTCTATTGGACTCAATTCAATTTAGGAAGTCAAGAAGCTTATGTTTGATCAAATACAATATTGGTTTGTTTTTACTTGGAAAAACCACAGTTTTTTCTTATTATTAATAAAAAGTAATATTGTCTCTATTTTTTTCACAGATTGAATCATTTATTACTCCATTTTTTGGTGATCTGTTCCACCGACAACTTCAATTTCCTCAGTTTAATCTGCTATAAACACAACTAATAAAAGTAACAGTTTTCTTTTCGTACTTATGCATATGATACATCCAAGAAAGTGGACACATTAGCTTGATTTGTGTTTTCTCTTTGTGCCAGTAATTTAAGCTTCTCTTATTATTATATCAGTAACTCAGAGTTTATATGTCTAGTCTTACTTAGATTCAAAGTAATCTTGAAAGCTGTAATTAGATTCTGGTTGCTACTCTTCCTTCTTGTATGAAAAGCAAATGCCATATCAAACAACATGCACCATAGAAATTATTCTACCTGTCATGAATCAAAAGATAGATTCAAGAATGATCTTTGGGTGCCACCCATTATTATAATTTTTCATAACTGTGTTGCACGTTCTTTTATAATGTCATTAAGAATCATATTTCTTTTGTCAAGTTGTGTGTCTTCTTAATTAATTATCTAAATAAGTAAGATCACTTCTCCTCCCAGTGATGTACCTATCGTAACACCAATTGATTTATGTCAAAATAAGGCAGCTTCTGTTTTGCTTATATGACAAACTCTAAGAAAAAGATTATTACATACCATGTTGTTGGTATTAGTCAATTTGATATCATTATATCCTGAATTAATTGAGAAAGAGCATGCGTGAGTGTGTTTAATTTCCATTTCTTGTTTCTCTGAGGCAGGGAAAGAAGGAGAAAAGAATGGGCTGATGGTTTATTGGAGAAAGCTAAGAGAAAGGAACAACACAAGAAACAAGAACAATAAATGGAAATCCAAGCAGCAACAAGCACACAGGAGTCCCTGCTATATCCCCCCATGTACAAACAAGCAAGCGATTGCCAGGCAACATCATCCCATTTATATCCTCCCCACATGCCTACAGGCTGCTCATCATTAGCAAACTCACCTGGAAAATCTCAACACATGATGCGGCCCTGCAGGTGAGGAGAAGTGGATCGATCCATTCGAGAAGAGAGATTCATGGTTGGCAGCTGCTCCTGCCTTGAGAAGAATTCCAACTCACCAGCCTCCTCTCCCTCTTCTTTGTGTTCTTGAGAGAGAGCAGAAGCAAGCCATCCTTTTGATTGTTCCTTTGCGCTTTTTTCTGCGTTAAGGGAAGAGGAAGAGCGGGGAAAAAGAGTTACCACTTATTGCTTCTCAATTTCTGCTTTGCTCTGCTCAGCTTTGTGCTCATCAGTAAGTAGTTCTTCATTCGAAGTTTGCGGTCAAGTTCCAATCTTGATTGGCGAAGATCGAATTTTGATGGTTATGGTTGACTTTTGGTAGATGGATTGACGCAGAAGCGAGCGGGAGCGGAAGGAGATGGACTTCTCTCAGGCCGTCCTCGATCCGTCCGCCAATGGAGGTGAGCAAAAGTTGCCTCCTTTCGGTGCTTACGAACGGTCTGTTGCGGTTTATTCTTCTTTCTCCCTCTGAGATGAGATGGGTATCGTGAACAGCGGCGCCGAATCCCAGGAAGAGAGATAGGGAGATCGGAGTCCCGGTGGCGATGGCATTACCGCAGCAGAACCGATCTATCGACCTCTTATCGTTGCAACCACAGCCTCCGCTTCCGCCCCCGGCGTTGGTCCGCTTCCCCCAGCTTCAAAGCCATCCTCCTGCCGTCGTCTCCACGGGCCTTCGCCTCTCCCCCGAGGAAGGACTCCTTTCCACTTTTTCTACCTCTTTTCTCTCTTCCATTTTCTCTGAGGAGCTCGCCGCCCATCTCAACCAACAAAAGGGAGAGATCGAGCAGTTCCTTTACGCCCAGGTACCATTCTGTCATCCGCCAAAGATCCGATCGCTTCGTTTCCTTTGGTCTTGGAAATGAAAAGATACCCGAAATTGGATCTTCATTCCTCTATGGCAGCGAGATCAGCTGCGGCGGGCGTTGGCGCAGAAGCGGCGAAGGCACTACCGTTCTTTAATAGGTGCGGCGGCGGAGTCGGCCGCACAGAGGCTACGTGAGAAGGCAGCGGCGGTGGGGCGGTTGACGCGGCGGATCATCGAGCTCGAGGACCACCTTGCCCGCCTCCGTACCGAGTCCATGGCGTGGCAAGCCAAGGCCATGGCCGACCAGGCGACGGCAGCTTCTCTCGAGGCCCAGCTCCAACAGGCGGCCGCTGCTGCCGCGTCCCGGGCGCAGGGTGGCGCGTGCGGCGAGTCGATACCGGCCGAGGACGCCGAGTCGGTCTACGTGGACCCGGACCGAGTCGAGATGAAGCGGGCGTGCCGCGCGTGTCGGGCGCGACTGGCTTCGGTGGTACTCCTCCCCTGCCGCCACCTCTGCCTCTGCGACGCCTGCGACGGCGGGCAAAGCCCCGCCGAGTCGTGCCCGGTTTGCGGCTGTGTCACAACTGGGAGAATCCGAGTCTTGCTCGGTTGAGGCGACGAATCCCAGCCGTCCAAAATCCCCATGAACAAAAGAAAATAAAAATAGAAAACGTAAAACATTAAAGAAAAAGAGAGAAGAAAAAGGAAAAAGAAAAGATGAGGAGAAGTCGGGATTTTCTAACTCATCTATTTCTTTTTCTTTTCAGCTTCAAATTTTCTACCAATTTATCATAATTTCATGGTTTTTTTCGTGTAACTATGAAGCCTATCGGCACCGTTCGTTTCGTCAACTTGGAGAGGAGCGTTTGATTGCGCTCACGTGGCCGACCCGTTTCCAAATGGATAAGCTCATTTGTAATTAATTACCGGACCAAATATTTTAGATCATTTTTTTTTCTAAAATAGCTCTCACTAATTTATTTTTCTTTCCAAACAGAATTTATCTTTTTTTTTTGTAAATCCTAATTTTTCCCTTTATTTTAATTATTTTTTAAAAAAATTTAAACCATTTCGATTGGCTCTTTTTTCGCCTCCTTTCTCTTCGGTCTCTTTTTTTTTTTTATCTCCCTTCAAAATTTTTTTTTTTTGCTCCTCTTTCTCAATTCTTTCTTAGTACTCTTACATGGAGAGATGACAATGGTGATAGATGAGAAGAAGAAAGAATAAGATATGAGAGAGGAAATAAAAGAAGATCGAATTTCAATTTATATTTTTGGTTTGACAAAAATCATGTAATAAATTTAAAAATAAAGGATATGTTTATATATTTACAAAAAGATTATATATACCTATGTGAATTCTCAAGGGCATCATCCAAAATAATAATTGTTGGTGTAAACAACTTTATGCCGTGACCTCGGGGCCAACACGGCTTGGTTCGAGTTCGAATGGGCGGGGATCTCGTACGACGTTCCTTGAGATCGCTGAGGTGGTCGATTACGGTGGTCCGGTCGGGACGTTGCGTCGGGAGGGAAGCTTTTTCGCAACGCCGGGAAGAAGTAACCCCGTCCTTGTACCTGCACACAGGTTGAGTCGGAAGCTCGGCCCGACCCCTCCGACGATCAAGTTAGTGATGGGAAGTGGTATGTTCTTCTGTATGTTTCTTCTCCTCCCTCATCGTTTAGTACTCGGGGGTATTTATAGGGAAGTTTAGTGTTACCTGATGTGCCTGCCCGTAGGAGCAGGATCGTACCTCTAATGGCGTCTGACATTGCCGTTGGCGTTGCGTGAAGAACCGAACTGCCGCAGGGCATGGGCGTGCCTCTGTCATCGTTCTCCTCTACCTCGGCCAAGCATGTTGGGTCAGACAATGACGAAGTCGTTGTCTGAGAGCGGGTGACGTCAACGCACATCACGTCGACAATATTGTCCTCTTTGGGCAGAGTGTCGTCCAAGCATGGCTGACATCGTGGCGCGTCATGTCGCCATTATTACCATCAATAATAATAATAATAATAATAATAATAATAATAATAATAATAATAATAATAATAATAATAATTAGTAGAGGATTTATTTTTTGATAAATTGTCTAATATTTTATAACTTAATGCTTAGCCAACAATCTAACTTACGGTTTAATAGTTAAATGATTGTGGATTATTAATGGTTAAAAGGATATAAATGAATGATATATCATCTAATGACTTAAGCAAAAACAACTTTAACATAACAATAGCATGCGAAAGTTTCTAAATGTAAAGCTTAATTTGTTTGGGCCATCGGATCTATACTTACGTTTCCCCATTGCTAGGGAAGGCATCCACGTCAGCCGGGCGAACTTAGCTACGCGAGATATATTGCGAAGTTGTCTTCCTCCTCTCAATTAATATTTTAATGGGCTCAGATTAGTCCACAATTCAGTGATATCTGTATACTTATTGAGGGTTTCTTTTAGGATGATCAGATGTTCTAATTCTTTCATTAAACTTGCACAGTGTGTTGAGGAATCTGATAACCAGGTTGGTTTTAGTATCGAGCTTGTGTTGAGAGGAAACCCCTAAAAGCAACGAAGAGAAAAACTATTAACATCAAGAGAGCTTGACATTAGCATCAGTGCATCCATCCATGTTGCATTTGA
This sequence comes from Musa acuminata AAA Group, assembly GCF_036884655.1. NCBI lineage: Eukaryota > Viridiplantae > Streptophyta > Magnoliopsida > Zingiberales > Musaceae > Musa > Musa acuminata. The sequence continues at coordinate 31,727,130 of NC_088330.1, forward strand.
TTAGGCAACACTGTAAGCATTAAGTCAATCAATCTCACCATGGGAAGATTCAACATCCAAGTGCAGCTGTGGAGCATAATTATCATCAACTTCACAGGAAAAAATTCGTTCTATCTTCAATCCAAGATAAGCGATTTGTGCTTATAAGGGTATCGTTGATCTACTTCACATCTATGGCTCCAATTTCTAACTTCAATCCTATCTCAAAATGTAACCCTCAAGAAATCAAACAAAAACCAATAAAATTGGAAGAAATCTCTACAATCTCATGCCAAGGTGCTCTCAAATTCGTGACTAAAAAATAAGAAAGGGATTTACACACAGAAACCCCTTGTTCTCCGTTACTAAGAAAAACTAAAGAGAAAGAGAGATAATAAGGGCAGGAATTACTAAGATAATTATGGGGAAACATCGTCCGTCTGGATCTCGTTCGTTCTTATCAAATGATAGACACTCCTCATTTAAGATTTGTTTCAATATTTTTGTTTCATTTATATATAAATATACTAAACATAACAAAATATCCAAACTATAAAAGACAAGTAAAACTTAATTATTATGTCTGGAGACACATAATGTGCCCTTTTGATAAAGTTCTCTTAATTACTTTAATGGGCTCAAATTAAATCCATAATTTACTATGACAAGGATATTGAGATTAGTACTATATAGATATAATGAGGGTTTTTTAGTATGATTAAATCTTTCAATGCTTTTATTAATTAAGACATGTCTTTAACAACAAGGATAAATGAAAACCAACATATATAATCTAAAAATGTGTGTCTTCAATAATAATGATAAAAAATAATAATAATAACTTTTATGAAAGAATCAACATATTCTAATATGGTTAGATAATTAAAATACTTCTCTTAGAAGAACCAAAAAAAGTGAGAGATGTCCAACAAACTATAATTATCATTGTATCAATATCACTAAATTTTAAAGCTAAATATATTCACCAAATCTCAACTTTATTTTATAAGCATATCGACAATCTAAATAGGTATAACGGAAAAAATTAAACAAAATCGAGAGGACAAATCTATATAAAAAAAAGGAGATCTTTTAGGTTATTATTTTATCATCAACATCTACAAAACTAATTAAGAAATAGAAGGAATAGAAAAAAATGTAGAGAGAAAGAGAAACCTAACCATCTAATAAGCTACATTTGTCCTTTTTCTAGCCCTTTAATCACCTACCTCAATGTTGATTATGATGACTTCTCAATATGCCTTGTCGAGGGCATAGTTGATCCACTTCCCATATGGTTCTAATTTTCAACTTTAATCTCACGTCAAAATGTCAACTGAGAAACTAAATAAAAACCATTAATGTTGGAGAAATCTCTACACTCTCATGCCAAGAAGCCCAACAAGAAATGAATTTATTATTCTCCGTTACTCATACAAGCAAAAGCTAGAAAGAGGTGATTAGGTTACTAAGATAATTATGAAGAGACATCATTCATAAAAACTTATAAAGTTAAAGAATTCTCTCAAATTTATGACTAACAAATCAGATTTATACATAGAAGCCCTCTATTCTTGATTACTTAGAAGAACAAAAGAAAGAGAGGGATTTTGAGGATAGGAATTACTAAGATAATTATGAGGAGACATCATCTATCAAGATTCATGATGTCATTACATCTCGATCGTTCTTATCATATGATAAACTCTTGGTTCTGTTTCAAGGCCTTTACTTGATTTACATATAGATATACTAAACATAACAAGATGTCCAAACTACAAGAGACAAGTAAAACCTAATTCTTATATACTGTTTGAAAAACACAAGGAAGTTCTCGGAAGCTTGTTTGAAAACACACAAGTATATATTGTTTGAAAGCACACAATCGACTTAAATTAAAACTATAATTTAGTATATGACGAGGATGTTGAGCGATCATGATAAAAGAATAGTAATCGATACACGTAACAAGGATTTTTTAGTATAATCAATTCTTCCAATATTTGTATTAAAATGTGTGTTTTCGACAACAATGATAAATGAAAACCATAATCTAAGACATGCATCTTCGATAATAATGATAAAGAAAAAGCAATATATGTAAGGAGAAAAAAAAAATAATAGTGACTACTTTAATGGAAGAATCAACCTATTCCAATACAGTTACACGATTAAAATACTTCAATCCAACCAAGTCTTCTAGAAGAGCCGAAACAAGTGTCTCCTAGAAGAGCCCAAACGGGTGAGAGATGCCCAAGAAACTATAATTATCGCTACATTTAAGGAAGAATATTTACTAATTTTCAAGGCTCAAATATGTTCACTAAATCTCAACTTTATTCCACAAATTAGTATATTGACAACATAAAAAAAAGAGAAATTAAAAACAATCTAGAGGAGAAATCTATACAAAAGGGATATATTTTATATTAATATTTTGTCATCAATATCTACAAAATTAATTACAAAATAAAAATAATAAAAAAATAGAGGGAAAGAAGAAACTTAATCATATGAGCACTTGTTCTTGAACATATGTAGAGGATGTGGATGATGTTGACATCTTATCCTTCTCCTTATTCGTTGAGGGCATCATTGAACCGCTTCGGATCCATATCTTTAATCTCCACCTTCAATCCCCCATCTCAAAACATCATCCCTCGTAGAGAAATCAAACAAAAACTCTTAAATATAGAGAAATCTTTACATTCTTGTGCCGATGAGCTCTTAATTTTAGGATTGATAGATAATAAACAATTTTACATGTAGAAGCCTCTTATTCTCTATTTCTTGAAAGAGTTGTGGGCTACGAAGATAATTATTGGCCGCTGTTATCCATCAAGATTCATAATGTCATTATATCTCGTTTGTTTGAAGATCTTTACTTCACACACACAACTCTTTACTTATGGAGAATGTCTAATTAACCTTCGATTCTTATTATGATAAGATAAGACTAGAAAGGGACGAAGCTACAAGGAAAGCCCCCAAAGCATATGCATAATATTTAGCACCGAAGAACTAACAAGCAATTACTAAACAAGTAACGAAACATGAAACTAATTTCAATAAGCAAAGAAAAAGATAAACTCATTTTCTTATGTATTAGGAGTTATTAGAGTTCCAATAAACAATGATGCAGCGTGGGCAAGTCAACAAGTAACGCCAAAAGATGTTATGCAACAAGCAACTATTAACGTTGTTCGTTGACCTAATAATTAGTATGAGTTATTAACGAGTCCTATTTTTAGCGTTAGTAGGAGTTATGTACTGAGTTCTTTCTTCGTTGACGTTAGTGGAGTGTTCATGACGTTAGGAGAGTTGGAGTCCTTTAACCCCTCTGTTCAACTATTTACCTTTCTCCTAGACACTAAGCTCCTGCGGGTGGCAATAGCACACTCCTATAAAGAATTAAATGAAGAAGATAGAAATTATAGAAGAAACTATGAAATGTAATTGCATAGTTCATTTAGATAGTGAGCTCTTGATAGCTATTTATACACATTCAGTAAAGAGAATTTTCCTCAACTATTCATAAATTTCCTCGATAGCGAGCATAAGCGGCACGTCGAGGACTTGGACCACAACTCAGTTAAGAAGCACAGTCAAGCAGTTTAGAATGATTAATAAGTTCTACTACTCCACAAAGGTCAACCCAAGTCAAAGGAATAGGAAAAAATTAATAACTAAGGTCAAGTCAAGTCGAATGAATTGAAAAGAAAGCAGTAACGCGACAAGAAGTAAAAGTACTAATGCATACGGTCAAAGCCCAAGTGCTAACGAAAGCAGTTTTGTGTGTTTCAGAGCAGCAAGTAAGGATTCCGCTGTGAGGTATTTTATGTGAAGCAATGTTGTGCCTTTCTAAGGATTTCTATGTAGGGAGAGCGCTATCACTTAGTTGCATTGGTGAGAATGAAGAGTTTTGGAAGCAAAAGGGAGTCAGCCGTTGTTGTTTGTTGAGTTTGAGTTCACGAAAACACACTTGTCTTTCCTACGGAGCGGAGGAAGCGTTAACACTTCTCCTATTTATTATTTAGATGTGCGTTTGTTGTTATATCACACAATATCTTTTATGAAGATTCTTAAATGAATGGATGAAAAGATCGAGCAGATCTTTTAAAGATCGCATCGTAACCCCCACACCCGACTCCAGCTCCTATCGTATCCTTCATGACCAATCTCGTTCCTGAGATAGAGAAGAAGAAGACGAAGATCTTTACATGGTTTGTTTTTCCATCTACCTTAAACAAATGCTGAATCTTTTGACCTGTTTCTCTTACGTAGGCTGTATGCATCTCATCTGATATTGTTGGTGCAACGCCAGTGATCTTTGAAACCATGATGCTTCCACCCGACCAAGTCTCGGCGCGGGCCGTCGGCGTCGTCCTCGGCTCCCTCTTGATTCTGGTCTTCACCTACGCCTGCTTGTGGCCGACGGAGATGTCGATGAGCTTCTTCCGCTCTGAACGTTCGCTCGACGCAGTAAGTTGCACGCTTCATCGAGATTCGATATGATGATTCCAATCATGGAGAAAGCAGTAAAGTTACTTGTGAAATTGTTGCCCAGGAAGAACTAGAGAGAGCTCTACAGGGCGCGTCCATGATGAACAGGACGCTGGTCATCAGCCGAGTAAACAAGGAGCAAGCAGAGGAGAATGGCATGCTACGCCTCTTTCTCCGAAGCTTGCAAGAAGGGGAGGGGACGGAGTTCTTGATCAAACACATCCTCTTCGTGGCCGTTGATGAGATCGCTTTCGACCGGTGCACCATCCTGAAGCTTAATTGCTACCGGTTGCCATCCATGGAGCCTCTGAATCCTTCCGAAGAGCTGGTTTTATCTGGTGGTCTCGACATGATGTGGGGAACAGGTCTCCTCCTTGGAGAAGTCCTGAGGCATGGTTATAGCTTTATATTCACAGTAAGTAAATGACGACACTGAAGCGATGGAAGCTTAAGTAGCACTCACCAAAACTAATGCCATGATCTCTTCTTCTTCTTACGACTCTCAGGATCTGGATGTAATGTGGCTGAGAAATCCATTCCCGATGCTAAGCTATGCCGGAGAAGACATGCAAATATACAATGGAGAACCTAATAATTCTTCCCACTTCTTCTTCGGCTCTGGTTTCTATTCCGTAGCTGCAAACAACAGAACCATCGCATTATTCGATCAGCTGTATGCTGCAAGGATCGACTCCAAGATCATGAATGGAAAGGACATGTTGACGTTTCTTTTAAGATCTATATCTCGGGACGCCTTTCAGCGGCTGGGGTTGAAAGTGCATGTCTTGGACGCAGTATACTTCGGTGGTCTCTCTCAGGAAGCCATTGACATCACGAAAGTGACGACAGTGCATGCGGACTGCTGCCCCAGCGAGGAGGCCAAGCTTGCCGATCTGACTGCGCTCGTCGATGCTTGGAAGACATATCACAGGAAATCGAATGTCACATTGCTAGTGCGCAATGCCTGCACACAGTCAATGAATGTAAGTTTTAGATGCAACTAATAAGCGATTCAATGTCTGGTTCTTATCGAAGGCTGCATCTCGTTTTGGATTTGGTCAGACATCAGTTGCATCCAAAGACGAAGATGAGCTTGGAAGAGCGTTGCAGGGAGCTTCCATGGCGAACAAGACTGTGATAATAAGTGTTCTAAACAAGGCTTACGTCGAGGAGAACGGCATGTTGGACCTCTTCCTTCGGAGCTTGCGGGAAGGCGAGGACACAGGGCTTTTGATCAAACACCTTGTCCTCGTGGCAGTCGACAAGACGGCCTTCGACCGATGCCGTGCCCTGGGACTCCACTGCTTCCAGCTCGTCACCGATGGCGTCGACTTCTCCAAGGAGGAACTTTACATGTCCGACGACTTCATCAAGATGATGTGGAGCAGGACTCTCTTCCTAGGAAATGTCCTCAGGCGAGGATACAACTTCATCTTCACAGTGAGTTACTTCATCTTCGTCGAGTCTCACACCCCATTTACTTACTCACCTGTCGTCGTCGTTGCTGTCAGGACATGGATGTGATGTGGCTAAGAAACCCATTCTCCCAACTGCATCATCAAGGAGAAGACCTGGAGATTAGCTGCGACAGATACAATGGCCAACCTTTCGACCAATCCAACTCCATCAACACAGGCTTCTACTTCGTGGCCTCGAACAACAAGACCATCGCATTGTTCGACGAGTGGTACGCGGCAAGTCACACATCGAAAGGCATGAAGGAACAGGATGTGCTCTATAGCATGAAATCTCAGGGAGCATTTCGACGGCTGGGAATGAAGGTTAGGTTCTTGGACACTGCATACTTCAGTGGATTCTGTCAAGACAGCAGGGATTCACGTAGGGTGACGACAGTGCACGCAAACTGCTGCCGAAGCATCAAAGCGAAGCTTACTGACCTGAAGAGAGTGCTTCAAGTGTGGAAGACGCATACCGGCACAAGCATCAGATGGCCTCCCCACACCGCTTGTGCTCACTCCTGGGGATAAAACTCTGTAAGAACAGATCAAGAAAGCAAGGTTTTGGTGGTGCATTTTGTTTCAGCTTGAAGCCTATGTAAATAATATTTAGACCATAAACTCACACATCACCATATACTTAATTCGATGTATATGCATGCAGCATGTTTTCTTCATGTTATAAATTTAGTATATAATTAGGATTCATACAATTTTAAGTAACCCAATCAAAGAATCTTTCATATTGGTAAAAGGTTCGATCATTGTAAACTACTACTCATCAATTCTTACGAGAAGCTTTCATGATTGAGCCTAACCAATATCATACTGAGACTGATGATCCATGCAATACATTTTAAATGGTTATAGGTTCTATTTTTGATGGTAATAGGTGTGGTTTCTCCTGCACAGAGTTAGTGCGTGAGACCGTTTCAGAGATTGGGCGTATTTATAGATGATGGTGGTGGAGACGGTTTCAACCGCCGCTGAAACCGTTCGTCTCAATCTCATGATTGCGGTTCGGTTCAGTTATCCGCTCGTCAGCCTCAACGATCCCCCGTGATAAGTTGAGCGAACGGGTTGGAGTTTGCAAGCCAAATGTAATAATTTGCGATAATCGAGTTTTCTGGCTGGTCGTAGCCGTCAATCCCATCAAACGCACAGTTATGATGATCCTGCACCGTTCAATCCCTTGCATACACTCCTCGGCACCTCTGATGCATTTAAACGATTGCGTGCTAACACCAAAAGAATGAAGTGCCACAGCATCGTCCTAGAAAAACTCGAAATCGAGATACTTCCCTCCGGACTTCACGTCCGCACCCACAACCCTTTTGCTGCTGGTGGTAGTACCGCCGAATCCATCGGCCGCGCCGAACTTTAGCGGCAGCTCAGCCTCGACCGGCCGCGGTACCTCCGGCGGGGTACTGCATCGAATCAGCGCCCAGTTCACGCCCTCGAAGAAGGGATGCTGCTTTATCTCCGTGGCTCCCCTCTTGACGCCCAGCCTTTGCTGCGGCTCTTTCACCAGAAGCCCTCTTATCAGATCTCTGCTAGCGTAGCTGGTCGATGGGGCCTCCGAGAAGCTGAGCTGCTGGCCGACCACGTTGAACAGCGTCGCGCGGTTGCCTGAGCCCTTGAACGGCGTCCGGCCATAAAGGAGCTCGTGCAGGAATATACCGAAGGTCCACCAGTCCACAGCACTTCCGTGGCCCTCGCCTTTGATGATTTCAGGGGCTAAGTACTCGTGCGTCCCGACGAAGGACATCGATCGAGCAGTTGTTGGCTCGACGACGAGCTCGGGCAGGGCGGCGGCCTGCTGCCTCGGCACCTCAGACCATGGTTTCCTCGTCTTCTTCTTGCTTCTCTGAGGGAAGAGTCTTGGCATGAAGCACGCGGGCTGGATGCAGACGGAGGAAGGCTCGATGCAGGCTGGTTGAACGCAAAATGCACCGGCTGCCCGTTTGGAAGGATCGGAATCGAGCGATGAGGTCTTGATGAGAGTTGGGGAGACGGCACACCTCAAAGAAAGATCAAAGTCGGAAAGCATTATGTGCCCGTCGTCACGAACAAGTACGTTTTCTGGTTTCAGATCTCTGTATACCACACCCAACATGTGTAAATACTCGAGAGCAAGTAGTACTTCCGCAGCATAAAATCTGTCCATTGATGAAAGAAAACATATCCAAAATGTCAATAATATGATACATGAGTCCAAACAAATATGTGTTAGTATGATTACAGCATCACCCCTTTCAGTAAGACTTCTATTCTCAGAAATGCTAAAGCACAACGATAGGGCTTAAAATAAAACTCAGAGGATCTCAAGTTTATTTTTTGTTTAGTAATACCATTTTGTTGAACATGAAATATATATATATATATATATATTGACCAGAAAAAATTATAACAGTATCATATGCAATGATATTGTTCAAGATATATCAAGGATCCTTTTCAAAAGCTTTCTTTTCCTATGTAGCTCTCCTACAAATCTCGTGTGAGGATTCTAAGTATAATCTTCAAATGCAATACTAACTGACAATGGATACAATAGTGGAAAGAAGTCTAGCACAAGCGGATGCACAATCAAACATAGATGACAGTGTAGCCTAAAATACACGGCACTTTTCAACTGAAAAGTATAAAGCCCATGTAAGATTGTCTTAAGACTTTCTATTAGGTTTTTTTTTTTTTTACTGCAAAAGCATGTACATAGTGGGGAACCAGAAAGCAAGTAGCGAGCCATTAGCATCAGGCTTGTAAGAGAATGACAAAACCCATTCGTTGATCACTTTCTTGTTGATCCAAGTTGTATCAGTTAAGTTCAGAAGAGATATATCTACCATCAGAACTACTATAATCTTAAAAGGATATCTTCAATTTCATGTATTACAACATAAAGAAACAATGAACATTGTCATATTTCTTAATTTTCACCTCAAATTCATACTGACGTTTTAAAATGAGGCAATATCAAGGCGGATTAGAAGAAGCCTTATTATCTTGGACAAGTGTCATGTATAATAACCCTAATTTGATCATATTAAATATGAATACTTGGTGCCAACTTGAGTTCAGATTCTAATAAGCCAGGTTGTTAAGTGTTCAACTTTGTTGAGCATGGGAGAGTTGATACTGTTCAGTCACTATCCTATTGTTATAGGTTCTATCAGAAACTGTCATTTTTCAGCAAAAGAATGTATAATTTGAATGATCCCCATTATTAGATGCCCTTATGCAGATCAAAATATTGTGAAGCAACTACCTCATAAGAGAACTGATTCATTGTGTTAAGATGTTTTAGTAAAAAACTTAGAATTACACAATAGAATCTGCCTTTTTTTTTTTTTTTTTGTCGAACTTATCAGTTTGACAATGACTATACTTCCTAACTTGTATAGAGCGCTTCTAAAAAAACTTGCACAAACATGGCAACCTCTGAAATTACTTCTATCATGATAAAGGCTTCGAGGAAAATCATGTCTAAAAAAGCATTAGTTTGTAATTTCTAGAACAGGTCATAGGCAAAATTAGTTTTTCAATCATTACAGAGGCAAGAAATAAGGTAATCTCACATAAAAAAATTGTATAAATCAAGAAGCATCAAAGTTAAATAAGAATGCCAGGGTGCAGGAACATGTGTAAAATGACAACTTTACATAAAGGATGTCATGTCATTTAAACAAAAGAAAAATACTTAAAACTATTGTTGCTTAGCACTGTTGTTTTTGTGTCATATGAAGAAAACTGAGGATCGAGTCATGTATATAGAAAGGGCATAAGCGAGTTATATTCAACTTACCAGAAAAACTAGTAATTAAACAATAGAACACTTAAAGCAAGAAAAGAAAAGATCTCTGTTTTGTAATTTTTACCTTGCTGCATACTCAGAAAAGTGCTTCCCTGGCTGGCGTTGCCTCAATGTATGCAAATCACCACCAGGGCAAAATTCCATGACCAAGCATGAAAATCTATCAGTCTCAAAATGTGTATACAGAGTTGGTAAGAATGGGTGATCCAGAAGTTGAAGAATCTCCCTTTCCGTTTGGGCCCTGGTCAGCTTCTTCCTGCTTGCAAGAGAAGCCTTGTCCATCACCTTCATAGCAAAGTAGCACCTTGTGCCACTCAATTCTGAAAGATAAACACTACCAATATCACCACATCCAAGCCGTTTGAGCAGTCGAAAGTGACTCATACCCAGTATACCATCCCGAGCCCGAACCGCAAGAATAGCCTTCCATCTAGGGTCATTTCCCTTGTGAGGCTTGTTAGCACTTCCACTAAGATTACTCCAGCTGCTGTCATCACTAAGACCGCTGCTATCACTAGCTCTACTGTTGCTGGTTTTAGTGCTTTCAAGCGAGTCGAGTATCATACTTCCCTTAGCACTTCCGCAGGCCCCTCCCATGGTGCCATCACTAGTGACTCCTTCACTTCTATATGTGCTCGTGCAACTGTTTACAATGCTCATGGCAGTTACCACACCAGTGCTGTCAATGCTACTGTGAGGACTGACATTGCCGCTCGGGGGAAGGGAAGCATCCCAAACACACTCCTTTTCTTCAGAATCTGGTGCTAAATATGTTGCCTCCATTGTGTGTGATGCACGCGGAATAGAAAATGGAGAAGATACAGCACCTGGCTCGTTTGGCTCGACACTCTCACCTCTTGATGCAAGAGCTGTATTTGGCTTTGGTGCGGGAAGCTGTACAGAGAGATCTTCAGTGAAAGGACCTTTTACTGAGAGGCCTCTCATTAAGCAACGCGTATCAGACTTGTCTTGCTCTATCGCCACATATACCGTCGTCACGAGATCACTATCTACGGGCTCTGGAGGATGACTTGCCCCATTGAAAGAACTTCTGCCTTCTTCAAAGGAATCCATGCTCCTGAAGCTATCAACCTCAGGGGCTAATTCATTATGCTCTCCCAACATGTCTTTCCCTTTCAGTGAACTTACAAGTACAGGGGCATCCAAAATTTGAGATTTGAAAGAAGTGGGTGGACCTCGTTCACTTCTCAAGCTGCTTGTGTGCACACCCGGTCCCTTATCAAATGGAGGAAGCTGCGGGGACAACATCTTCAACTCAGGAATCTTATCCATCATAAGCGGACCTTATCGTCGCCTCTGTTCCAAACAATTATATGATCCCTTCAATACCACAAGTTGGGAACTTTTACTTCTATAGAGCAATCCAAATGAAAAAGACTTCGCTGCGAGATGGCATGTCCCGTCTTCTCCCTCCCAAACTATGAATCAAGAATACCCGTCTTTTTTATGCTACAATTGCTAGAGCAGGCGATTCAAGACTTGAAGCTGAACTGAGGACTCCCCTTTCTCTTCTTTCCAGGAACCTAACATCCCCCAAAAAGAGCACTGATTAGAACAAACCGGAGCTGTTGATCTGCATCCCCAAATCAAAGCAGTACAGACAAGATCTTGCAGAAGGAGCTATTCCTGCAGATCACGATTCTACTTGGTACTGAATACCATCACTGGCCAAAAAAACAATGAAACCAAATAAAAAAAGCGTACGAAATCGTTCGTTCCAACCACTACAGTGGCGAACCACAACCTAACCAAACCTTTCAAATCTCAGTGCACCTTCTCTTTTCAAGTCAAAATAGAGAGAGAAAGTCCCAAATGAAAAAATCATGACGATTGCAAGAAAAATAAAAAGGCCTTAACCCGCACATTCGATCTTTACATAAACGCTTCGAGGAGTAGAAATCGTAACCCAGAAAAGAAAAACGAGAAGCGATCTACGTCACAGACCGGAACAGATTCAGGCGATCGCGCACCATCAAGAGGAGGCGGATCTAGTCCAGTGAAGGATTCAGAAAAGGGTTTCTTGAGCTCGATGTTAGGGTTTCCTTACCCTCTTCTCCGAGGAAAGCAAGAGAGAGAAACAGTGGCAGAGGCAGCAGTGGGAAGAACTGAAAAGAGCAGCAACGGATTTCTCTGTTTCCCCGTCCCGCTTTAACTTTAGCGTCCCGGCAGTGGGTCCCACCGCGATTACCCAATCGCGTGCGCTACCCGGTACGAGGCACCGGGTGGGAGAGCGGGCAATCAGGGTGGCCTGCGTCAACCAATCGACGACTTACATTACACGGTGGGTCGATCCGACGGCCAACGATAACCTGGCCGACGGGTGGGACCCGACTTGCTCCCTCGTCCGGCGACACCAACCCACCTGCCGCGTCGCCACCCGCACCAACGCGGACACCAACCCACGCGCGCGATCACCGTCCGACGTCCTTGACCGCGTCGGTTCTTGGTGAGATCTCGACCGCCCATCGTTCGTGGTGGGACCATCATGTCGGCTAATGATGCGACGTTATAGCAGTCATATAATTGTCCGCAGCGATCACAAAAAGTAATTATCAATTGAAATAAAAACATTACAACGATAATTGCATTTGTTTTTAGATGGACGGATAGAATGATTCGCGTAACCCAATGGGTCAATCTTGATCCGATCCGACCCGAATCCGAGAATGTAACACAATAAGAACATTACATTCATTGTAACAGTGATGTGACGTTTAATTAGAGAGGCTTAGAAATAAGAAGGTGTCAAACAATATATGGATATTATTCACATCAAAAGCATGTTTAATTAGAGAAAATTAAGGACACATAATTATATGTAATACCAAATTAAAAATATAACAAGCCAAGTCATTACTTAGTGGTCACCCAAATTTAGGCAGTGAGGCCAACTTTTTTGTCCACCAGATGTTACCAGTCTCCCAGCAATAATTGATGGTCAAGTTGACCATGAAAGCCACATTGTGACATGTTTGACCCATCTTTTTTCTTTGTTGCTGGTATAATTTTGTCTCTTCCTCCTCCAATGTGATCCACTCATGGCACCCTCTGCTCCTGTGAGTTGCATGCTGATGTTGTTGACACTATCAATTCTAGGAGAAGAAGAACAAGGTTGCAAGTCCTAGGTTGGATCTAAGCTTCTGCTTTGGATCTTGATGGTCATTATTTCATCTTCTTTTTCTAACAAGTAATGCATGGGGATCCTCCCATTCAACCTTATTCCTTTCTTTGCACAACCTAATTCCTTGCTACTGTAGACCCAAGAAAAGAGAGAGACTGGAGTGTGGACCTCACATCTATTGATCATCTGCAACAAAGGTGAAGCAAGCAAACCTGTGAATCTTGTTGGCCATTGCAATGGTGGTACTGTTTGACTGCAACAATCATGTCTTCTTCCTCTTTTCGACCAGCACTTGCAGCAGATCCTGAAGTAGCATGCCTCTGCTGCGTGCACTGGGAGTTCATGTGATGGTAGGGCGGCCATGAGAGAGATGGAACCAGCGATCCAGCCTCAGTTGCTTCTTCGGAGGGCCCATGTCCACTTTGGCCTTGCGAGGACATCGCCATTTCCCAGGGATCTCTGATGCTGCTGCGACCATGGCTTGGTGATTGGATTTGTCCCCCAGAGGACTTCTCGGAGCTCCATTCTTGTCCTCTGGCTGTTCCATTGATGACATTGATGTTGGTCCGATGACTCCACCTTCTTCTTTACATCGTCTCCCATCTTTTTCCTGCTTCTTTTTAGTGTTGTCAACGTGCATTATATCGCTATCTTCGAACCAATTTCTCCCATCAGTCCTGTCGCAGCTCTTGTTCTGCACAAGACTTGCTGCTGCTCCTGCTGAAGTACACTCTGAACCCGAAGCAGATGAAGGCAAACAGCCTCCCTTTTCTTCAGAAAGCGTTGCGAGAAGTTCCTCACCGAGCAGCTTCTTCAGATTCTGCTTTCTCTTTGGCTGTACGTGATCAGTTTCTCCAATCCATTCTTTTTTATTCCTTCCCGTGTTCTTGTTCCTATTCGAGCAATCATTCCATTGATTTGGCAGCATCTTTAGGATGTCACTGGCTCTCGAACGATCCTTACTCTTCACAGAAACAAAGCCATCATCTTCAACCCACTGCTTTGGTGACAGCCCATTGGTATCGCTTTCTTGATGCGAGATTTGCCCATGGCAATTTGTCCTCTCGAGTATTCTCTTATCAGATGAAGCGGAGCTCTTATCGAGGCTACGATTGCCGTAGTCACTGCAAACATCATCATTTCGTCGACAAGATTTCCCTTCATCTCCCAGCAACGAATCCTGGTTGTTCTCTTTCAGCATAAAAGAACCAGCTTGTTTGCAGGACCCAAAAGATAAGCCTACGTTGTGATACGAGTTCCTCCCGTGTTTTGGGAAATCAACCAAATTGCAATCCTATAGATCAAAAAAGATGGAACAGCAACAACAGAAGTCGGATTGATGGAGGTGGAGTGAGAAATTAGCAATCCAACTGACCCCGACAAAATGATGTGATGGAGAAGTTATACCTTAGATGTAGAGGAACCGTCCACCGGTTCTTGGGTTTGGCTTTCGTCTTCCTCAAGTAGTAGAGGACTACCGAGACTATCGGGAAGACCCAAAGAATCCGGCGACTCGTAAACATAGCTAGAGAACCAGTTGCTGATGTCGGGGGGCTCTGAGAGACGGGAAAAGGATCTCAGTAGACGAGCACACGGATGCAAAACGGAGAAGAGCAGGGGAGGTGAAAGAAGACAGAGAGGACTCACGGGAGGGGAATGAGTGCGGAAGCGAACAACCTTCCCAATCCTACACAAGGATTCAGCAGATGAGGACATGGAAGGAAAAGCTTTGAGCTCAGATTCGGCCGGAGAGAGGCGCGATGTACTGTACCTGCGATTGGCGGGGATCGTGGGGAGAGAGGGCGGCGGCCTCTGCTGCGCCTTCTGGTGATTGCGCCATGGCGGCGGGAATGGAAGCCTTCTCCCCCGCGGTTTAGTGGGTTTTCTACCTCTCTTCAAAATTTCCCGCGAGGAGTTTCGCGGGAGATTTTGATTGCGCCTTTTCCGGTTCGTAAAATGGGCCGAGACTTGGAACGGCCCACGCATTAAACCGAACTAATTCGTAATATAATAGTCATAAACGCCGTGTTAATCATATAATAATCATCCAATTAACCCTTCCTAATTTTAATATTTTCGATTAAAGAGGAATGCACTTGATTCGACAAATCAAACTTAGGTCAAATCGTATACAATTCTCAATCTTCATGTACATAAGGAAGAGGAGAAATCAATGAATCAAATTTGGTGCGACCGTCCGGCTCAGACGGACGGACTCACGAGGCAAGCCGGATCCTTGGACTGGACCGGGCGACGGACGTCGACCGGGTTGAGCCTTAAAGCTTGCGCCCCGCTCAGATAGACCTTCTTGATGTTGGGCCGTTGCAGCTCCAGAAGTCGGACCAGACTCCTCTTGGCGTCGGACCGGAACCCGAACCCGGTTCCCATGAACCCGTCCACCAGGTGGAGGTAGGCCTCCAGGTCGTGGCAGCAAGCGGGTCCGGCGTCCGGCCTGAGGTAGGGCGAGTCCCGGTTGTCCACCCTCAGCTCCGAACCCACGTGCTCGTACTCCTCACTGAGGTGCGGCAGCCCCGCCGCCGACGGTACCATCGTGACGACGTCCTTGTCGTTGACCACCCGCAGCACGTTGACACCCCTCCGCTTCAGCCTTTCGGCGAACGCGCGGTTCCCCACGCGCGGCCCGCCGAAGGAGACCACTGAGATGGGCGGCACCCGCGGGGCGCACGTGCTCAGCTCGTCCGCCACTAACAGTGCCAGGGCCGCCCCCAGGCTGTGGCCGGTCACCGTGATGCTGAGCTCCTCCCCCTCGTAGACCTCCATGAGGCGGCGCACTTCCTCCACCACCGCCGTCGCGAGGCTCGGCACGTGCTCCCCGGCCGTTTTGTGCAGGCTGCGGAACCCGCAAGCCACCTTCGGCACGCCTCGTTGACCAACTTCGACAGCGGCTTCAGCTTCGGAATCCACGGGGACGAGGGCCGTGCGTAGATTCTCGGCCCACTCGAGGCAGGTGGCGGTGCCGCGGAGGACGATTGTGACGTCGCGCCGACCCATGCGGCGGACCTCGCGATCGTTGTCGCAGACGGCGACGTAGCCGATCCAGCTGGAGCGCTGGGTGAGCCATTGCGGGGCGGCGGGCTGCGCCCATTCCGGGAGGTCGAGAGAGGAAGTGGCGAAGAGGGACTTGGTGGGGCGGTAGAAACGGTCAGGGAGTAGGATGTGCCGGTGACGAGAGGAAGGCGATGCAGCGGGGAAGACGGGCGAGGGAAGGGAGTGGAAGGCGTGGTAGGCGGCCTGGACGAAGTCGCCATACCGGATGAGCTCACGGCGGAGGTTCTCATCGAGGGGGTCGAGGAGGCCCGACCAACCCGTTTCGCCGTGAATCTGGCGCCAATTGGCGGCGATGAAGTTCTTAGGGGAGGATCGCGAGCTATCGGAGAGGAGGCGCTGGAGGCGGGTCAAGCTCGGAGGGGACATTATCTCGTCGGCCGCCTGCTTCCTGAACAAATCAGGAAATAGAGAAGCCAGGTTGAACGGGTTCATCATCATCCCTCCTTTTTCGCCGGCACCGCTGCGCTGGTTGTTGGAATGCTGCTTGAGGTCAATCTCGGGTTGAAAAGTAGGTTGCGGCGGCGAGGGTTTGAGGAGGACGCGATCGAGGTTGGCGAGATGGATCTTGGTAGCGGAGGTGGTGACCGCGGTGGTGGCGCCGCTGCTTTTGACGGACGCAGGGCGGGAGGACTGAGGGTTGAGGCAGGAGCCATGGCGAGAAGGCAAGGAGGCGCGGGAGGGAGAGACGTGGCGGGGTGGTGCCCCGGCGGCGGCAGTTCCTACGGTCATATGTATCAGAAGAACGAAAGCAGGATTTGAGTTGCCTGTGCGTCGTAGTTGATGTCGGAACAATGCGCAGCCACTTGGTCGATGGTGCAACGCAAGAACACCTAAACGTGGGGCGGCATATATATATATAGAGAGAGTTCGTGATAAATGTCAACAGTCATGGCACCGCGTTGATCAAAATAAATAGGAAGTCAACATTTTGCCTCGTGTACGTGCGTGGAACGAGTTAAAGCGACGGTTATCTTTGTATCAATCTTGCACGCCGAAGAAAAAATCTACCGACTCCAACTCAACCGACGAATCTACACGGACGGTTGTTTCGATTCAAACCTATGTTGTGTAAGTTGATTGATTTGGGTTCGGATTGCGGCCGGTGTTACGTTCAACTACCGTTTTCTTCATTGTATTACTGAATCATGTACGAACGATTCAAGTCACTGGTCATTAGCTCTCTACATGGACGGCTTGGATTCAGGCGTAGTGTTTGTGCCCCCCAGGATCTGTACTCGTATCGTCGTTGGGAGACATGGTTAGGTTACCATGGAAGTTAATTGGCACGAGGAGGCGATCAAATATGACCCAGTCGGTCAACGTATGCAAAACGACCCGAGGAATTCCGTATTCGCCACGACAATCGTATGAAAAGCAGCCACGTCATCTACTGCCAATCCACACCCGTGTTTGCGTTGACCGAACAAGGGAGTGACCGCGATGGTCGGCTCCTTCCGTCGACCGCGGCATCGGACCTCCCCACGATAGCGAGCTCGATCAAAAGCTTTTATTCTGCGACCTTGAAACTTTGCGGATGATGAACAAAGTTTGCGGGCGACCGAGAAAAGATAGATTTTTGCCTACCTCGAGCCGGACTCAGACCACCAGCGGATGTTTGTGGAAGTCCAATCAAAGATGTTACAGAACATGTCAAAGTTCCAACCTGATCCAGTAGTCCTCCGCCGCCGCATCACTTCTCTATTCCGTTCTCACCTGTATTCTGGTGGAGGGCGTCGTTCATCTCTCGAACGCTCCTCTGGTCATCGCCATATCACCACACTAGACGCATTCATTACTGCTCCGTTACGAGTTCCTTCCGCCAGCAAATGGCGTTCGACGCGACCACGTTCCGTTATGCCATTCGTCGAACAGGCGGCGGATGTCCGACTACCTGCCTCGGCGCATGAAGATTGACAGAGATCGGCCGGGACGAATTAGGCACGCTTGACATACGTATCACACGCACGCGTCTACATCTCGAGTGTGGTTTGTTGTTGGGAACAATCTTGAGCCGCGGCCTCGGGGCCGACGCGGTCGGGTTCGGGTCCGAATGGTCAGGGATCTTTCTGAGCAACCCTTGAGACTGCTGAGGTGGCCGTCTGCGGCGGTCCGATCGCGACGGGATGGTCATTTCCTCTGGAAGGGAAGCATTCATTACAGCTCCGTTACGAGTTCCTTCCGCCAGCAAATGGCGTTCGACGCGACCACGTTCCGTTATGCTATTCGTCGAACAAGCGACGGATGTCTGACTACCTGCCCGGCGCATGAAGATTGACAGAGATCGGTCGGGACGAAGCAGGCACGCTTGACATACGTATCACACGCACGCGTCTACATCTCGAGTGTGGTTTGTTGTTGGGAACAACCTTGAGCCATGACCTCGGGGCCGACGTAGCCGGATTCGGGTCCGAATGGTCGGGGATCTTTCTGAGCGACCCTTGAGACTGCTGAGTTGACCGTCTGCGGCAGTCCGATCGCGACGGGATGGTCATTTCCTCTAGAAGGGAACTTCTCGCCTGGACACACTTAAAGGGAAGTTAGCTGATAGTGGTTAGGGGGTTTTTTCTTTTTCCTCCCTCTTTCTAGCTGAACGTGAGAGTTGTTATAGGGAAGTTTTATCGTTGCCTGATGTGGCCGCTTGCAGGGGGCAGGATCGTACTCCTGATAACGTCTGACACCGACGTTGGCATGGCGTGAAGGATCGGGCTTGCGGAGGACATGGCATGCCCCGGTCGTCATCCTGGTCTGCCTCGGTCAGGCGCTATCAAGTCAGTCGAGGTGCGAGGCATCATCCGAGCGTAGCTGACGTTAACCCGCGTCCCGTCGCCATTATTGCCCTTAACATGGTTGAATCACATCTCATTTGCTCCGTGACACGCATTTAAAATACTGATACTCATTATTTAAGCCACCGTCGTCGAGGAAGAGCCATTTGTGCGGCCAATGGATTCGCAGGTATAGTAGGATAGCCTGAAGAGGCCGGATCACGACTCTGTTGAGCTGCTGTCGGTGTGCAAGTAATGGTGATAGCTCTTGGGTGTTGCTCGTTCACCTGTTGTCTTGGCGAGCTTCGTGTCCCTCGCGAACATATCGTTATCGTCTCGCTTCTTGTTTGATGAAATGCCTGAGCCTTTGAGCAACATGAGGTCAGTCTCGTTTCCCACTTGGATCATTTGGGCAAACAACTCCAATGTGTGATGCTATCAGGAAGGAAACAAATAGCCTCCCTTACCCACCATTTTGTTAGGAAGACAGAGGCAGAGAACTACTTTTAAGTCAACGTTTTAGTTCATGAATTGTGGCCTGAGAAGGTAAGATTATTAATCGGAGAAACCATTTGGTATATGGTTGTTGGACGGAATACCAAATGCCATGATTTGTATACCTGTTTGGGCCCAAATTGGGGGTGCAAAGACGGCAGTCATATTAGAATAGGAGATCATCTTGCATGGTACGACTACATCAACTTCATAAAATACACCCCATAAATGCATCTATCAAATTGGTAGATATTATTAGCTGCAATCTGGCAACCCAATTGCCACTCTCATTAGTTGGGTTAGCCCAACTAATCGATGCTCGATTGCTTGACTCGCTAATGTAATCAATGCACTTCACGTCCGAGTGCGACCCAACATCACATCGAGCATGTCATATGATCATCACTGTTGCAATTATTAGCCGCCACAGTTTCAACCAACTACGTGATTCCAATTACTTCATGGCCTTTAAAAGCAAACGCTGGTGTGAAGCTCCATCCATCCAACCTCATCACCATCCTTCGTCTTGGTTTGCCTTGTGCTCCGAGAAGCTAAGATGGCCACCGATCCTTCTACGCCGAGGATGCTCCACGTCGACGCCATCCAGACGGCACCGCCGGGGAAGGTGACGGCACCGGGGCAGGCCCGGCGGATCTCCACGGCGGCGCCGCTGGGCCCGGAGGTGCTGCAGAGCCGGTTCCAGGCGGTGTGGTACTACACCAAGGCCGGGGAGGAGTCGCCGCTGGCGATCGCTGCGTGGATCAAGGAGTCGCTCTGCGCGGCGCTGCCCGGCCACCCTGTGCTCTCCGGCCGGCTCCGCCGGGACGACGGCTGGGAGGTGAAGTTCAACGACTCCGGAGTCAGGCTGGTGCAGGCCACCGCCGAGACGACCATGTCCGAGTTCTTGGCCTCCAAAGACAGGAATGGCATGGAGGCGCACTTGGCGTACTGGGACGACGTGGACGTGCAGTCTCCCAACTTCTCTGCACTGTTCTACATCCAGGTCTCCCTTTCCGGCATCCCTAAAAGAGAAAGAAGAGATGATGGCACACTAACCGTGGCTGGTGCTTGCAGGTGACTCAGTTCCAGGGAGATGGATACGCCATTGGGATAAGCTGCAGTCTGCTGCTGGCCGACCCCTTGTTCTTGACGCGCTTCCTGAACTCGTGGGCCCAATCCCACGCGCAGCTGCGGCTCAGCAAGTCGCCCATGTTCCACCTCAGCTACTTCCAAAGACCGGATCGCTCGCGCCATCTGAAATCGGTCGAACTCGAGTCGAGTCCGATCCACTCTCCCTCCTCCACCACCACCATGCTATTCGAGGCCGATCGGGAAGCCATCACCCGATCCTACGGCCAACTCGCGGTGGCTTGCCTCCGGGAGGCGACGAGGAGGCTCAACGTGGAGGCGGCGCCAGGGTTCTGCCTCCTGATCAGCGACCACGGGGGCGAGTTGACGGTCGAGCCATGTGCGAACCCGAGCGAGGGTTCGTCGGCCGAGGCCTTGGATGTGGTTTGGTGGGACCAACTCGGCGTCGAGGAATGGACTCTCGTGCAGGGGAATAAACCCGTACACGTGTCGTGCCGGATCGCGTCGTCTGGAGACGGGCGACTTGTGGTGGTGATGATACCGCCTGACGTGGAGCGTGATCCAAAAGTGGTGGTCAGTGTCACGCTGCCCGACAATTGAAGGGGTCAAAGATGAAATGAACTGCTTTGGTTATATGTTGTGGAATAACTATGAGAAGTGATGAGTTACTTTGAGTGGTATTAAGTATAATGTGAGATCTTTAATAATATGTTAATATGCAAATTATAATTGGTTTAAACCCTCTTCAAGTGTGAGTTGCCTTAAGATGGGAAACACTTGGTGTTTGGTACACAATCTCACCTAATATTTGGAAACGCTGGAACAACACCTCACATTGCAAGAATCACAAGCCACAGGTTTCTTAAGATTACCTTCCGGCCGACAGTCCACAGGCAGCCTGGACTCAGCATTGAATTGGCCAAACCCACACCCCCCACAAGGAGGACAGAGCATGAAGCATACAAGAAAATGTTAGATTAATGGTGTTGTGGTATGAAGTGCAAGACATTGCCGGACTGATGAGTTTCTTTCAATCCATGTATAACTGAGAGGGTTAAAAGGAGGGGTCGACTAATCACCACAGGATGAAGAAACTGCTCGTTATTGGTAGGGTCGACTAATCATCTGATGTCTGTCCGAAGGAAGAGAAGAAGGATTTAGTAATATTGAATGAGATGGAGACTCTGAAAGGAAGAGCTGCAATGTGGGATTTGTTGGGGGAAGAGGCTGGCTATCTTGTAGGAGCTGCAACCTGAGGAAGCCTGACAGAATGCACTGTGAAGAGTAGCTTGGAAGATAACAATGCTGTCATGAATATTTGATTTTGGAGAGAAATATTTCTATTACAATCTTACGATAAATAGGATTTTTTTTCTTATAATTTTTTATATCATGAATATCACCTTTTTGTATTATTAATAAAAAATATCCGTCATGAGCACCCAAAATGTCTTGACTCTCTCTCTCACCGAAACCGGTATATTTATAGGAACAAACCCTAATTTATTAAAGGATTTTAATTTAATTAAAATTTTCAACTAATTTAAATATAATTAAGATAATGCAAAATGTTTTAAAAAAGATATATATTGATCTTACTATTACTACTTTATCTTTCTACAAATTGGCATAACAGCAAAAGACAGGGCCAACTCATCCTTACAAGGCTAGCCTACTGTGTCATACCAGCCTTGACATCATAATGTTGTGACCCTATTAATTCTACAGTTATTCCACAGGAATTGATTGCTGTTGGCTTTTGTCAAGCAGATCAAATTCAAAGCCTATAATTAATTATGTTTACTTTAGAGTTTATGTGAACACCCTAAGTGGTCATCAATGTTAACCATGTCAATTTAGTCTTCTTTTCAAAGAAGAAGTGACTCAAATATTGGCACTTGATATCTTCATATATTGAATTTGATGGGTGTCTGAAATTATTGTAAGACTTGGTTAAGTACAGTGCCAATATAGAGGGTTTAGGAAGAAACCCATGGCATTGAAGAAGGGTATCCCACCAATATAAAACATGCAATGTGCATGCATCTGCAACTTGTGCATTGCCAGCTGAGGTGGAGGCAGATGACAGATTGACCATTGTGCTGTAAACTGCTGTCCTGTAGCTCAACCCTAAATTTCCAAACCTATCCATTCCCTGTTGATTTGATGTGACTGGGAGCACCTTTTCCTATCTTTCTTGGCTAATGAGAAAACTGGGGAAAGGGAAACGAAGCCAGGAGATCAACCACCTCTGTTGTAGTCATTTACTTGGAACCTTCTCTCCAATGTGTTTCATGTTGGCTGATTCTGATTTCAGTGGCCATTAGTGGTGAAGTTGAACCTATCAAAGACTTTAAGATGCCTTCATTTGCTAGATTTACTTTTTAGATCAAGCAAAAAGATACATTGTTGTGAATGACTTCCAAGTCGTTGTCTGTCTGTCCATCATAAATCCATGGGTGATAACACTTGATTCTTACTGCAGAGGCTGTTTCCATGGTGAGTTGACAAGGCTAGCAAATCCAATGCATCAACCATGGTGTGATGGATTCATAATCCAAATAAGATTCTCTCTCTCTCTCTCTCTCTCTCTCTCTCTATCGCTCTCTCGATATATGTATATTAGATTGGACCTCTCTGTCTCCAATTACCAGCTCTTGAGAGAGACGGTCCAATGGCGGGGATAGTGGAGGAGAACCATGCAGTCCCGGGTGTGGTCTCCGTCCTCTCCACCATCCTCGAAAGGCTCGCGGAGCGCAACGACGCCGTCCGCGGCCGCCCTGTGGCGCCGCACCACCGCGCCTCGGCCTTCCACGGGTTGACGAAGCCGTCCATCTCGGTGCGCAGCTACCTCGAGCGCATCTTCCGGTACGCCGGCTGCAGCCTCTCGTGCTACGTCGCCGCTTACATATACCTCGACCGCTTCCTACGGCGCCACCCTACCGTCTCCCTCCACTCGCTCAACGTCCACCGCTTCCTCATCACCAGCGTCCTCGCCGCCGTCAAATTCGTGGATGACATGTAAGCAACGGAAGTGGTGTCGTCTCATTTTCTTTCTTGCAGGAGCTGTAGATCCACTCTCTATCTCTCTCTCTCTCTCTCTCTCTCAATATATATGTGTGTGCAGACACTACAACAACGCATACTTTGCAAAGGTGGGGGGGATCAACTTGGTGGAGATGAACTACTTAGAAGTCGATTTCTTATTCGGCATAGGCTTCGAGCTTAACATAACTCCGGTCATGTTCACCTCTTACTGCTCCATTCTTCAGAGGGAAATGTACTTGGAACCACCTCCATCTCCCCCAAGGCTTCACAGCTGTTCGACAGAGGAAGACCCCAGCAGCGGCTGCCAGCAGAAGCAAGTAGCAGTTCATTTGGTCTTTTCTGGCACATAGTTGAGCACGAATCAGTGGGTCAAACAAATGATACCAATCCCTCTTCACTTCTTCTCTCCCTGTATTCCAACCGCCTGTACATAATTTTCTTTTCGGATGTAGAACGATTCAGTAATTAAGCTGCTAATTTAGATTCATGGTTGGCATCCATGATGTGAAGTGGATGGTGTGTTCTTCAGGTCCATGTTAGATTGTGCCAGCCACTATCTACAAGGGTAATAGTTGTGAGATTCGGGATGGATATGCTATCATCTCTTTGGAGGAAAGAACTAAACTATGCGGAGATGGTTATTACAACAATTGCTATTTTGTATGAGAAGATATCAGCTTTCTCCCACAAGAGCTGTATCAAAAGTTAGAAGCTGGCCATGTGAGCCTCCTCCATCATGTCTTCCCCACATGGCATGATATATATATATATATATATATATATATATATATATATATATATATATATTGGAAAGTCTATGGTTCTGTGGCTCAGTAAGTCCAAATCAAAACGATGGTGGTAAGGTGTATGAAGTTGTTCTCATATAATTTTCTGTGAGGAGGCATATGTGAATCTAAATTAGATCATCTGATTGGGATACATACTTCTACACTTCCTTAACAGCAGTTGTAATCCCAGTACTGCGGCGGCCGTCCACCACGGAAGCTCCATCCACCACCACCACCTGAATCAAAGCCACCACCCGGTCCTCCATATCTTCCACCACTTGCACCGAAGCCATCACCCAGTCCTCCATAGCCACCACCACCAGCACCGAAGCCACCATGCGGTCCTCCATAGCCACCACCACTTGTACCGAAGCCATCACCCCGTCCTCCATAGCCACCACCACCTTCACCGAAGCCACCATGCCATCCTCCATAGCCGCCACCACCACCACCACCTTCACCGAAGCCACCACCCGATGCTCCATAGCCGCCACCACCACCACCTTCACCGAAGCCACCACCCGATCCTCCATAGCCGCCACCACCACCACCTGCACCGAAGCCACCACCCGATCCTCCATAGCCGCCACCACCACCACCTGCACCGAAGCCACCATGCGATCCTCCATAGCCGCCGCCACCACCACCAGCACCGAAGCCACCACCCGATCCTCCGTTCCCACCCCCATACCCATAATTTCCTCTCTCCGGTTCGCTGCCGCTGCTGCCGGCACCGAATCCATAACCCGACGACGATCCCGATCCAGTTCCATACCCGAATCCGAAGCCCTTCCCGTTGCCGGTTGGAGTTTGGCTATAGCCCGAGCCATAGCCCCACCCTCCCCTGGGGCTTGACCCCCACGCCCAACCGTAGTCCCAGCTGCCACCGGGGCCGGAGCCATGGCCAGAGCCACTGCTGCCATCATGTGCACCTCCACCACCACCACCGGGTTGGTCTTCGCTGGTTGCACCTCCCGTCCTGTCAGCGAAAGAGTGAGCAAACCATGGCAAGGCAAGCAACAAGAAAAGAAAGAGGGTCGTCATTTGAAGCTGCTGCTCCTGGACTCGCATGTAGATCTCCTTGCTAATGTTGTTTCCTTTAATGTGTGGGGTATTTATAAGTGGATGTGTGAATCATATGACACTTCGGATCCTTGAGATATTGCGTCGAAAAGTTGTGGGCGGGCTCTCGAATCGTCAACCTCCCACCACCGCCACCTTATCAGGTCGGAGACGATGTTCCCAGCGTTCCTGATGTTTCTAATGCTACTTTACTTGGATGACCAGACTTGCCCTCAAAGGTGATGGTCTCTTGGTGCTGTGGCGGTGCTTAAAAGCTTGCACGTTGTAATAGACAATCCTTGTTTGACTCTCGTCACTCGTCGACGTCGACAGCCACTTCCCTCTGTCACCGCGTGCATTTAAATCCTCAAGCTTCGACGAAATTGACATCTGCAACCTTCGCCCAACATGATTCAGGACTCATCTCTTTACCTACGAAGAACTTGTGATACAGCAAATATTACTGAAATATGTGTAGATTTATGTCAGAGAGGGTGTGAGCAGTCTCCGAGAAAGGAGGAGCCGAGCATCTCGCTGATTTCCACTGCGTGCGGAACGCTTGTGACCAGCCCCGACGCTCGCATGCACCCTCGGCTTTCTTCGCATTTGCTTGCAGTCGACACGTTACGCCTATGCCTCAACAACTGGCAGCCATGCCGAAGAAAGATGTCTCCTGCAAAGCAGTCTCTTCGATCGATCGATGGTCCATTGCGCCACAACACGCCATGCCGGGGGAGAAGAGACAAGTGCATGCATGAGATGCCGGTTGTCAACGTATTTGTCGCACGTTGGTAACATGATCAATGGATTATGTTTCAGACACGATAGGTTGCAGTTCCATTAATTTATTACAAATGGAGGTTGCCAAGACACGATAATTTACCTTAGAAACAAGCAACGGTAGCATTTAACAGACGAAATAGAGCCATTACATGAGAAAAAGGGGAGACACGAACTGCAGGTAGAAGGGTTTTAGGGTTGGCATCGTTGTTCACGTCCATTATTACAGATGGGAGGGAGAGCATGTTGTGATCACTGGGTGGCCTGGTCGATGCGCTGCTGCGCCGACTCCTTAATGTCGCGAGCCTTGGAGGCGAGGCGTTGCCGGGCCTGGTCGAGCTGGTCGGCTCCCGGCGGGTGCTTCCCCGTCAAGTACTTGTACATCCACGACAGCACCGAGAGGGCCGCCAGGCCGAAGCCCCCGGAGGTGAGAAAGCCGGTGGCAACCAGGAAGACGGCGATCGCGGCGGGGACGAGCACCGGGCTGAAGATGACCAGCAGCGGCGTCGCCACCGTCAGGCCGATGACGGTCACCGCCAGCGTCAGCCCGGACAGAACCAGCATCGACCCTCCCGCCATCGCGGCGGTCACCGCCTTCACCACCGTATGCGACATCGGCTGCTGATGCTGCTGCATCTGCATCTGCTGCGGCGGCCGGTCTCTGATATACTCTGCCATCTCGAGCGATCAAGAGGAGATGATAACCTTCAGTTTGCTTCTGTGAGATGATGAGGGCGAGAACAGGGGTTAATATAGTGGGGAGCGTACGTGACGCGTGCCCGGGATTCCTGATGAGAGCTGGTGTGCATGGGGCAAGGGGGTGACGCGTGGGCGGCAGCCTTGGCTTACATGGAGCGATACAAGCGAGGCGAGCCAAAGGTCGAAGATGATGGTGGGTACGCGGCCGAGGTCTCGCCTTGACCTGCTACGGGTTGAGCTCGGTGTTGTTGATTGATCTTAGCAAATGACGGGCTCAACAGGCTCTCTAGAAGCGGTCTAAACTGGGCCGAATTGGGCTTTGACATTAGAAAAAGTCTTCGAGCAGCATCTAAGACCATGCACACGCCCTAGATTCTGGAATCTATCCTGCAGTTGGAGAGTTAAAGAAGCTATGAGGTCACAAGATCTCACGCTTAGTCTTCCGCCGCCTCTTCTTCCTCGTGTGCCTGAAGTGGTAATCTTCAGAAACTAACAGTTCGATGGCTTGGGACCATGTCTATCTTGTTTGACCAAGGTAGTATACTCATGCTAAGTTGTTCCACACCATCCAAGTTGCTAACTCGATGCATGTCTATCTTCTGTTTCCCCATTTTATTGGGTTTTAGGACAAAGAACAATCTTAACAGGTAGCTTAGATCTCATTTGGAACAACCAATGTTATGAAACAATCCAATCGAATTAGTTCAAGATTTGCACATCTTTCGTTTAGATTTACTCTTATTGATTATATCCTCCGTACACAAACACAAATCCTCCGCTCTTACATACATTTTTTCCTATTCGAGACAGTAACAGTACTGCTTCTTCCACTATCTTTCTTACTGCCATTCTTCTTTCAACTGACGAAGACATGGGAGACAAGGCTCAGTTGTCCGACCGGACCAATCGAGCGAATTCCGGTTCGGTTCACGAATTGCGAACCGGCCTGCGACTGAACTGATTCCGACACCGAGCCTTCTGTGAAGGAGACCGAGGGCGGGAGAGAAGACGATGTGATGGCCGCCTCCGTCTCCTTCTTCCTCCTCTTGGGCGAGGCCTTCTCTGAAGGAGACCGAGAGGAGGAGGAGGAGGAGGAGGAGGATAGTGATGAAGAAGGTGAAGCAGGCTCCGGCGCAGACCGCTTCGACGGCGCCGCCACCGCTGGGGACATCGGTTCCGAGGTCTCCTCCGACCCGATCCGTAACGGGAAATTGAGCAGAGCGCGGGAGCCGCGCATCCGGTAGGCGGCGCGGTCGTAGGCGAGAGCTGCGTCCACCGCGGTGTCGAACGTCCCCAGCCACACCCTGGCCCCGTTCTTGGCCGGGTCGCGTATCTCAGCCGCGAACTTCCCCCAGGGCCGCCGCCTCACTCCCCGGTAATGCCTCTCCTCCGCCGGTAAGGGCTCGACAGACGAGGGCGTCCATCCGTAGTTCCGCTGATCGTCGAATCTGGAGCTCCGGTGGCGGGTCGGCGCGCGAGGTAAGCTGGCCGCAGAAGAGCTGAGCTCGTCGGGGTCAGGCTCGGGGTCGTCGAGGAGGTACCGGCGGACGTACTCGAGGAGGGCAACGTCGGTCTCTGGGATGCACATCTGGGCGGGAGTGTAGGATCGAAGAGTGACTGCGAGTTGGGAGGCGAGACGGCGATCGAAGTCGGCTTTTAAGGGTGGGGAGAAGGCAGAACGCCCTCGTGCTTCTTTGAAGCTTCCTTCTTGTGTTTGGCACGTGCGTGATATACCAAATTGGAGCTAATTTATTTAATATTTCTTGTTGTATTGCTCATATAAATCCACACGCAATACTCTATTTTTATCCTTTCGTAAGTAAATACACTCTTATTTTTTGGATTTTTATTAGGTAAATAATATATAATTACATTAATAATTCCTTGCTTTATCCCATTTCTTACTGGAATCTATCTGCTCCAAAAATAATGCAAAATCACAAATTGCCAGAGAATATATATATATATATATATATATATATATATATATATATATATATATATATCCCATTGCATCCGAGAATTAAAAATGAGCCTCAGATGATAGGAGAGATGTCAACATGAGTAATGCATGTAAAGAAGATTATCTCCTAAACTCTGAACAATCCTCTCTCCACTGAGTTTGTCACAGTGTAGTTTATTATGGTGGGGGCTATGGTTGACCTTGAAAGGACAATATTGTAGTTAGGGGGGAGGGGTTGGTGGACCAAGGAAAGGTTCCGTTGACTGGTCTTGCGCATATATGACTTTGACCATTGACCTCACTTCCCTTCTTGCTTGTTGTAGTTTCCTCGTTGTTTCCTTATTCGATCACGAGGCGAGACTACAATGTTTGGATAAATAAGCCGCAAGATTTGCTTAAAGGAAGAGAGAGAGAGAGAGAGAGAGTGAGAGATGTGAGAATGTATCTGTGGGAAACCCTATGTGACCCCACATGACATGGATGAGGTTGCGGGGAACGGTCAACTTGTTTGACTCCATTATTGTCCGACCTTGGAGACCATCTCGGTGGAACGCTGGGGTGCTCAAATGCATTGCATCGGACAAGAGGGTTCATCTCGTATGAGACGACATCTTTGGCATTGTCTCGGTCGACCCAAACAAAAACAAATAAGAGACTATATTCGTACTCTTTCTACCACCCCACAAACTGATGGCTCCCATGCACTCCATTCAAACACCTTCTGCCCTCAGTTTCCTTCTTGATTTCCTTGGTGTTAGAAATCAGAAGACAGAAATCTTAGTATTTTGATAGAGCTCATAGAATCAAACGTCGAGATCGAATAATATAACATTATTATGTTTGATATCGTTGATTTTGTAGGAGATATATGAGAGGAGATATATCGTAAGAAAACCCGTATAATGCAAAGTTGGTTCGAAGTAGTTGACTAAGAAACTGAGGTTTCCATCCCAAAATTGCATGCATCGCCACTTCACAAGCTCAAAGAACCAATGGATGAGTGGGATGCGATGAAGAAACAGCATGAACTAGAGAGATGAGACGATCCTTAACCCCATAATTGACCTATGAGTGAAAACTCTAACCAAAGACTTCCATTTCATAACTCGAATCAAACCTCACGATAAGACTATGTTTCTGGCCACAACTGTGAACCCTTGAGAGAGAGAGAGAGAGAGAGAGAGACGGCAAACTCTTGTCAGTTTCCTCTTGTAGGGATATCGATTCTGAGATACAATGCTATCTCACCTCTCTATCCATTGCCGGCTAGGTTTTGTTCTCATCTAGAAGGCAGATGAACTGAGAAACCGAACAATTACGCATCATCTTCTTCATAGACTCAGCTGACAAGTTCTTCTGAGAAAGACTTGGTTGGGTTAGGTAGCATGCATCAAGACAAACTCCACCTCCTTGTTTGTTCTTGAGCCGAGTCAAGAGTGCTTAAAGATTCTTTGAACTGATGCACCTCTAAGCAGCAGATAAACGCCATGTTTTGTGGCCATTTTGATCTTTAATTAACCTCTCTACTTCCTTGCTTGTCGAATTCTTCAATTCTTGTGGATATATATCCATAAGAATTAGGTTATCCTTTATTCTAATAATACTTACCAATCTCACCTGTGCAGTGAAACTTACCATCACTTCCGATTACTATGAAGAAGGAGCACAATAAATAGGACCAAAACAATCATTTAATTCTTATAATTTTTATGGTGCATTGTTATTCGTTAGATTCACCCAATCTCATATAATTCCACATGGCATCCATGTTAATATTTGAGTGTTGGTAAATTGTATAGTATTTGGATTGCCTCACTCTAATCAAACAAAACTTCATGGCACACTATGAGGTTTGATCATCCTATTCTTAAGTATAATTACATATTATCGACTATAATTAATTATGATTAATATCTCGATCCTTATACTTTAAAAAGTAGTATTGA
Organism: Musa acuminata AAA Group; assembly: GCF_036884655.1. Taxonomy (NCBI): domain Eukaryota; kingdom Viridiplantae; phylum Streptophyta; class Magnoliopsida; order Zingiberales; family Musaceae; genus Musa; species Musa acuminata. The sequence goes on from NC_088330.1 coordinate 31,757,729, forward strand.
GATCTCTACATTTACGAAAGTAAAACATTTAACCTTGATTTTTCTTATGTTCGTCGATAAAAAAAATCAGTATAAAATGGCACAAATGAAAAGAATAAAAAAGTAATTTCATTATCTATTAATTTTATATAAATTTCTCATTCGTAGCGTCAAGGCTTTCGCATATACAAAGCTAGATTTTACATTTCTCTCACCTTTTTTTTCGTCTCTCTCTTAGCGCATGTTTTGTCCTATGGAGAGAGCTTGGGACATGACGATGGGGTTCCTCTGCCACTGCAGTGTACAATCCTTGATCTCGATGCATTCAAATGCTACAATCTGTGCTATTCTGAAGTGATCGCCTACGAAAATGGAGAGGTTGCAATAGCAACACTAGCACAGTTACGAGCTCTTCCTTCGAACCGTAAAGCAAAGGCTGCTTCTTGCCTCCTCCTCCTGTTAACCTGTTTGCCGGCTCCTCCACCTTAACTTAGTCTAATTTGTTGGCGTTCGAGTTTGGGGTCCGACAATAGGTCATCCTCCGCAAAACAAGACCAGCTGTAGGAGCTAGAGCGGTAGCTACTCTTGGACAACGAGGATGCGCACATCAGGCTTGGCCATGACCACCGTCGAGTGGAGTGATGCGATGCAGCAGCTGACATCACTGTTGTTAGTGTGAACACTTTTATGCCGTGGCCTCGGGGCCGTCGCGGCTTAGTTCGGGTCCGAATGCGGGGGATCTGGCGTGACGTTCCTCGGGACAGCCGGGGTGGCCAGTTACGGTGGTCCGGTCGGGACGTTACGTCGGGAGTGAAGCTTTTCCGCAGCGCCAGAAAAATGCAACCCCGCTCTTGTACCTGCACACAGGTCGGGTCGGAAGCTTGGCCCGACCCCTCTGACGATCAAGTTAGAATGATGTGGAGGAAGTTTGCTAGTGAAGAAGTGTCCGAAAAGGGGGTCCTCTCATCGTTTAGAACTCGGGGGTATTTATATGGCATGTTTAGTGTTACCTGATGTGCCAGCCAGCAGGGGCAGGATCGTACCTCTGATGGCGTCTGACATCGCCATTGGCGTTGCGTGGAGAACCGAACTGCCGCAGGGCATGGGCGAGCATCGGTCGTCGTCCTCCTCTGCCTCGGTTAAGCGTGCGGGGTCAGACAACGATGAGGTCGTTGTCTGAGAGCGGGTGACGTCAGTGCACGTCGAGTCAGCATTATTGCCCTCCTCCTTGGGCAGAGTGGCGCCCAGGTGAGGCTGACGTCGTGGCACGTCATGTCGCCATTATTATCCCTATCAACTGTCGTTACCTTTGTTGATAAAATTAATTAGGTGAGGAGAATTTGAATTAAATATTTTATTTTATTAAGTGTATGTATTCTATTATTAATTTTTAAAGTATAGGGACCGAATGAAGTGTGCTGTGTTGCTTGATGTAATTTCCACATCACCCTTTTAATGTGCTTTTGTATTCGCTAATAGCCTTACCATTTGACTATTCTCCACAACGTATTGTATGTATAATTTAGCACTGTATTTGGCATTCTGACCGATGAGCTCATCATTGTCATTTCACAACCAGATTTGTTTAAGGGACCGCAATCGATTATAAATAGATTAAGTCACTTTCAATTACACTTGAATAATTCAATGTATAGATATGAGTCTTTGTAATTAAACCGATTAGATAAACACAAATATATCCATGAGATGGACAACTTTGATGCCTCTAAAATGATTGATGGGGAGGAATAGCTTAAAATGACTTATTTTTATTGACTTATCTATCAATTCCTTGGCATATTGAAAGTGTCCAAACAAACTTTTCGCTTCATAAAGAATAGGAAAAAGAATTATTTTTAACATCATCTTTGTGATTCTCTTCTAGAAAAAATATATATATATATATATATAAGAATATAAATATTTAACTATATACGTATTCATCATCAACCGTACATGTCACGGAATGAAAGTTTAAACGAGTAATAAATCTATCTGTCTTACAACTGCATGTTCTACCGATGTCAGGTTTTTCGTGCATTGACCAGATTAGTCGACATAAAAGGAAGAGATCGAATAGGAATATATCATGAGATCACCTGAGTCGCGGATAATCCAACGGTGGTGATGCAGCCAACAGCAGTGATGAGCGACCATGAACGAGTCAACCCATCATCATTGTCAACTCTGCGACTGCCAACAGTGCGAAGTTAAGGAGACGGAAGCTTTGACCGGATTCTCAACTCCTTTGCAATTCAATGCTCTCGGGTATTCTCTTTGGACCATTCCATGGCACCGAATTCGTTGACCATAACGGAACATTTGAGTTCATCTAACTCCGATTTATCTCATCGCGAATATGTCATTCCCGTGAAGAATGACATGCCGTAACGAGTTTGACTTTCGGGTTTGCATCGAAGACCTTTCGAAATCATGTAAGGCAGTTGAGGACTGCATGCGCTTTACGAATAGCGTATGTGACCGACACACAATTATGAGGGCCGAGCTCGGACACAAAGCACAGCTAGCATCGCTGTGGATGCCGTGTTAGCCGACCGCACCGCACCGGAGCCGACCTCATCCGTCGTCGATGTGGGATGCGTTGCACCGCGCCACGGCCTCGCACTTCTGCGGAAGGGATGTGGCACACGTGCGCCGCCGGGTGGTGAGCCGAGTCGGGGATGCGGACGGGTTCCGCCCTTACCGTAACTAGTCGTTTTGGCTGTCGCTTTCCTGGCTTCAATACGACAGCGGCAAGGGAAAAAGAAACGATCATGCACCGAGCTGGAGGATACTGTCCTTCGTGGAAGCAGCGTCGCCTTTTCTTTGCGCCCTATAAATAAGGAGACCAAACTCGATTCCCCACACTCATCCATCCGTCGCGCTTTCCTTCTTGAGCCTCTATCGTGTTCTTCTCTTCGGTAGATTCGTTCTTGACTCATGGCGTCGGGGATCGGCGGCTTTGGCGATCCCACCCTCGACTTCATCCGCGAGCACCTCTTCGCCGACCTCCCCCCGACTCCCCCCTCCTCCGCCTTCTCTCTGCCGCCGCCCGTCGCCACCGGCTCCGGCTACTGCTTCCCCGAACCGGACGTGCCCATGATCAGCTTCGGCGCCGACTCGCCTCTTCTTTCCCCCGCCTCCGCCGACCGCCGGCCCTCCTTCACCGTTGCTCTCCCACCCGCTCCCCAGTTCGGCTGGACGGAGGCCTCGGCGAAGGAGAAACGGCCCGCGGCGGGTCAGGGCGACGCCAGGCGGTACCGGGGCGTCCGGGAGCGGCCGTGGGGGAAGTTCGCGGCGGAGATCCGCGACCCCAACCGCCGGGGGTCGAGGGTCTGGCTCGGGACCTTCGACACGGCCGTGGATGCCGCTCGCGCCTACGACCGCGCCGCCTTCCAGATGCGCGGCCGCAAGGCCATCCTCAACTTCCCCAACGAGATCGGGTGCTCCGGCGACAGGGCCTCGCCCCCTCTGCCGGCGGCCTCGGGGAAGAGAAAGAGGGACGCGGAGGAGGTGGCGGAGGCGAGGAAGATCAAGAAGGAGGTGAGGTCTCCCGAATCCGAGGTCATCGACCCGGACCATCTGCCGTCAGGGTGCCCCTTGTCACCCTCGAGCTGGGACAGCTTGTGGGGCTTCGAGGAGTCGGACACGAAGGGCTTGTTCGACATGCCGCCGCTGTCTCCGCTTCCTTCGCTGGGGTGCGCGCAGCTCCTAGTAAGCTGAGGCTCGAAATGGGCAACGGGGAAGAAGACAAAAAAAAGAGACCATATATATATATAATATAAGAATTGGATGTAAATATGAACATCTCATGGGATCATAACATGACATGTTATATGGTTTCATTAACTTGTGTACATCATCATCTACTACTGTAGATTGAAGGATCTCCGAATTGTTAACATCATTGAGTTCATTGTTCCCTTTACTACTTGGAACGGCAGGCTACAGTCACATCTCTCTAAGTTGCACTCATCAGCTTTGGATGTCTTACCTTTTACATACATTATTGAGATTATGTATTCATCTTAGGGAACTTTGTATGTCTTATTAAAGGGAAAAACTGAGGCTACCAAAAAGCTTACAAGCTTATATGGATTGGTGATGATATTTGTGGATCTATCAGATGCTTCAATAACCATATGTAGAATGAAGCAGTAAAAATGATACATTTTTGTAGAAAGAATCATATTATATCTCATGAAATAAATATTTTATCTTTAGATTTTGATAGGAGTGAGAAAGAGATAAAAATATAAGAAATTAAACATAGAAGATAGAAGATAGAAATTGTAGAAGAAATTATATTTTTTATTGAGATGTTCTCTCTATTTATATAGATTAGAAGGAAGAATTTTCCTTAGCAAAATTTTCTCATACAAAAATATATAAATATTTTATTTTTGAGTTTTTCAAAGTATTTAAAGAATATACTTTCTAAAAATTGAATAAGGATAACTTAAGGATTTATAATTGATATAAATTTAATTTTTTTTCATGAATATAGACGAAAATGATCGAACCATATTATCCATTTTCTCTTCCATCTCAAACGTTACCTTAGAACACAGTAACCTTTAGAATCCTTCCATTAGAATCTGTCATCGCTGCAATGGAGAGCGACACTCAGCACAGTCTAATCATCTCCGGGTTTGCGGAGCTATAGACGGGAAGCTCTCTTTCCCCTTTCTTCTTCTCCCAACCTCCCCCCATAAATGAATCACGAGGCAAGCTGGTGGCAGCAGGTGTGGAGGTGTATATATTTTAATGAAGAAGAAGACATCAGAAAAGGAGGTTTTGACTATAATGCTCCACCATGACGGCAAGCTTTTGTCTCAGTCTCACACTCTAAGGAAGAATTCAATACACAAACAAATACGCAACTGCATGATTCTTTTATATCATCATCATCATCATCATCTTGAATTCTAAAAAGATGAACACGCAGCAAAATCAAAATCATAGAATATGGACCCTAACACTGTTCACCCCTAACACTAACATGAGGCATAATACATTCTATCCCTTATTTTGCTACCAAGAGAATTCAGATTATAACTGGAATTACACAAGATCAAGGTTGGATTTGTTTGGTTTGTAACTTGGTATTCAACATATCACCTTAATTATGGAATTTCTTGATCAAATGATGTTATATCTTCGTGTATACGTAAAGTTTACATTGTCGTCATCGGACTAATGTTTAAGGTTCTGTCAATACACGCTTTTGATAGGGTCTATGAAATAAAAGAAAAAAAATAATATTCTTCGACTCAACATTGATTATCGAGTCGCAAAGAAGGAATCTTACCGTGACGCTAAGGTTCGATATTATGTTTATTTCTTTCTATTAATTGTAAGCTGGTTATGGTTTGAAAATTCTAGCTGATCAGACTAAGAATTCAAGACTGGGCAATCTGTTAGACATTTCTACTGATATGCAGCTAAACACAGAGGGAAGTCTTTTTTTCTTGAGAGGAGAAAGAAAAAGTCTCAAACAAAGCCATTTCACAGAAGACAAAACAGCAGTCATCAGGTAACAACGTCTCATCACTTTCGAGCTCAGCTTCTGCAGGACTGGGAATGGGTCATCGTCGTACTTCGAGAACATCTGAATCATCATTAAGTAACCTGTGGCTTCCTCTTTTCCACCGTGAAGAAAAGAGGGAGAAATAGAGAGCAGAAGCTTCACTCCCTGCAGATGCCATTGCAGCAGCTATCAGCGTGGTTCCGTAACTTAGACGATTGACTTGGAAGCCATAGAACATAATGGATGTGTCCGATATGCATTGTCACGTTGCGGTGTCGAGGGTTGACCATTTGGCGGGTGGTGAAACATGCTTGTGTCTAATCGTTGGAACTTTCGAGCACAACAAATTCAACGTTGACCATGATGGTCAGCAGACCAGGCCTCGTTCGGCGAAGAAGAAGAAGACGGGAGACGATGAAATTGTTGCAAACTGAGGGAATGAGATCAGAAATAGTGAGCGAGAAGATGAAAAGGCTGTGGCGATGGTCTGAGGAAAATGATGAAAGAAATGAGTGCTGAGATGCTTGCAATCTTTGGTTTTGTTTTGACTATTGGACATTAATGCTTGTGCTTGCGAGTATCACGTCGTCAGAGTCAATGTCTTCGAGTCTTTCATCCGCCAATGATCTCTGGTGGGCGGTTAAATCTGAAGTCAACCATCACGCCACCGCCGTCACCGATGTCTCTAATGGTTCAAAATCTCTTAGCAAACGAAGTTAGGAAGGTCAGTCTCATCTCTAAAGTTGTTAAATTTAGATGATTTGACGATAGTTAGCAAGTTAGTTACTTTATTACTTAGATGCTTAAAAAAAAAAATCAATAATCAAATATAAATTTAAGATAATTGACATATAATTTAATATTATGGATGAATTTCTCTTCTACATTAATTCAAATCCATAAATCCAAATTTCTTATATATTCTCCACTTATTTCTTTAGATGAAGTCATAGGAGCACCTAAAGCATTTTCGTCGATATATCTTTGAAATTATATATATATATATATATATAGATAAATAGATATATATATATATATGTATATATATATATACATATATATATATATACATATGTATATATAAATATATATACATATATATATATACATATAATTTATTTTTAATTTAATTAGATAACGACGCGTGGCGGGTTAAACCCCCGCCCGAGCCAAGTAGATACTTTTGGTTGGTTGGCTAAGTGTGCAAGCCTCGATCAAACTTGATCAAGAGATCATAAAATAATTATATATAAGTTTATACATATATATATATATATATATATATATATGTATATATATATACATATATATATATACATATATATATATATATATATATATATATATATATATATATATATATATATATATATGTATGTATACATATATATATGTATATAGATAGATAGATAGATAGATAGATAGATAGATAGATAGATAAATAGATATATATATATATATATGTATATATATATATGTATATATATATATGTATATATATATATATGTATGTATATATATATATATGTATGTATATATATATATATGTATGTATATATATATATATGTATATATAAATATATATACATATGTATATATCTATATATATACATATATCTATATATATATACATATATGTATGTATATACATATAATTTATTTTTAATTTAATTAGGTAACGACGCGTGGCAGGTTAAACCCCCGGCCGAGCCAAGTAGATACTTTTGGTTGGTTGGCTAAGTGTGCAAGCCTCGATCAAACTTGATCAAGAGATCATAAAATAATTATATATAAGTTTATACATATATATATATATATATATATATATATATATATATATATATATATATATATATATATATATATATATATATGTATGTATACATATATATATGTATATAGATAGATAGATAGATAGATAGATAGATAGATAAATAGATATATATATATATATGTATATATATATATATGTATATATATATATATATGTATGTATATATATATATATATATGTATGTATATATATATATATGTATGTATATATATATGTATGTATATATATATATATGTATGTATATATATATATATGTATGTATATATATATATGTATATATAAATATATATACATATGCATATATCTATATATATACATATATCTATATATATATACATATATGTATGTATATACATATAATTTATTTTTAATTTAATTAGGTAACGACGCGTGGCAGGTTAAACCCCCGGCCGAGCCAAGTAGATACTTTTGGTTGGTTGGCTAAGTGTGCAAGCCTCGATCAAACTCGATCAAGAGATCATAAGATAACTCGACCGCCCTGCACTGGACTCGCCCTTTCGGCACCCGCGAGTCGCCGCCCTGCTCGAAGCCGGCGCTTTCCCTTACAGCGTGCCTTCCGCTCCTCCCCCTTCGTCTCATGTCTTCCACCAAGGTGATCTCCGTTTTCCCTCTCCCTTTCCCTCTCGCTCTGGAGTTCATACCATATCCATTGGGTTCTGATCGGACAGTCGGGCATTAGGGTTTCGATTCCGTTCTTTGATCTCTCGATTCTTGTTCTGGCTAAGAAATCTGTTTGTCGTGGTGGTGATTGGTTCTCCTCGTTGTTTCTTGTTCAGATGGATGATCGAGGCTCAGTACGATCCAAAAGGCCCCGCAGCGAGGGTAGGGTTTTAATCAAGGCATTTGTTGTTGTTGTTACTCTTGGTTTGTGTCTGATGTTGGTATGGCTGTTGGCTTGGTGGAGTTCTTGCTACCATGTTTTTTTCTATTGGTTTACGTTTTTGAAAATGGTACTGTCAAATATTGCACATCATTATGCATATTTGTTTGTTGGCTTTTCAAAAGAAGGGTGGAGGTATCGCCGCTAGAATTATGCTTGCTTGATGTCCAAGCAAGGTTGAAAAGGGGATAATGTTTTCAGCATGATTCACTGTGTCCTTAGAAATAAGTGATTAAAGGTGAGCTAAATTAGAATAAGTGACTAAGAGCAGCGAATTTATAACGAAGAATTATCAAAAAGCTAGACAACTAAGAATATGCTTTTTAACCTTATAAAACATGGATGAAAACCATTTAATGAAATAAGAGCAGGTTCTTTTGGACCAAAAATAAATTGTACAATGTGAGCACATGGAACATCTAAATTTTAACCTTATAGAAACTGGACTTAATTATAGTAAAACTCTAAGACTAGGCCTTGAAATCCTAACCTAGTTGGCAGTTGGCAGTTGGCACGCAGCCATTAACCAATAGCAACAGAGCTAGTCCTTCTTTTGGCTAGGGATAAGAAAGGATGGTAACTAAATGCTATAAAGTATTAGGTTTGTCAAATCATCTGGTTGGCTCATGTGAATATTGTAAGTTTATGCTTCTCTTGGTTGGAAATGGAGAAAGTTAATTATTTCTATGGCAAATTTCTACAGTCAATAATGGAATATCTCATGATGGCATGGTGTGAAACCATTTTTCGATCATCCATTGAATTTGAGGTTGTATGAAACTGCTTGTAGGTAAACCATGTTACTGCAAACTTTGAGGTGCGGTGGCACAGAATTTGTCCTGAGATTCCTGTCCTCGGTTGTAGACTGTGGTACAAGAAAAAGGCTTCTCATACTCTTGGAGTTATTGTCGAAGTCAGTGTCTCTTAATAGTTTGCAACATGGCTAAGAGTGTTTGGTTTAGCTGTTGCAAGTTTTGTAACATCTGAAAAAAGATAAATAGCTAACACTCAATTTATATTTTCTATATGGACAATATAGCTTTCGAGTGAGTCATGTAAGGACTCTGTGAAGTCACCAGGCGGCCAGGTGAGGTGAGGTGAAATGAGGCCCGAGCGCTCGCCTATTGGGCTGGGCGGGCGACTTCACTCAACTGTGGTCCAAGGCTCACCTGGGTTCCCCGTCTCTCCCCCTTGCCTCCCTAGGCCTCGTTGTAGTCCCCCCATTCCCCATTCGCTCTTTCCCCTTCCCCGTTCACCGCTGCCTTCTTTGTTGTTTGTCAATTTTTATGGTTATGTTTCAATTTTTAGATAAATCAAAGTTGATTATTTTTGTCCAAGTTTGTGAGAACAGCTGCCTGCTTTACTGTTTGTCTAAGTTTGTGAGAACAGCGGCTGCCTTCTAGGTTTAGTTGACTTGGGAACTCTAATGGAGCTTGAGCAGCCCTGTTTCTATTAATTAAAAGCAGCTGTTTATTTTTATTAATCAGGATATATAATTTTTAAATTATAATATTCGGGAGCGTCTCGCTTCACTCGGGCGAGTGCCTAGCCTCAAGCATTTTGGGACCGTGGTGCCTTGTGGCGCTTAGTGCTTTTGACTACACTGGTAGGACTAAAATTTTTTGTTATCCACAATAGACAATATATCCTGTATATCAACGATGCTTTTAACAGTACTTTTGAAGAGAAACATACTTCAACGGCTGGATGTTTGTAATTTATGGTTTAGCTAGAAAATATTATATTGTGACTTGTATATCCTAGGTTCAAACTGTTGAACAATGTCTCCCCAATCGACAATGTGTCATTCAAAGAGGTTTCCTTTTTGCTCTTCATTTATTTTGTGTTTTTGATCGTATGTCCTGTTTAACTTGTTTTCTTTATGTCCTGATAATCGTGTGGGTGTTTGTTATATCATGTATGGAAGAACAAACAAAACAATTACCTTTCTCCTCTCATACCTCTGTGGCTATTATTTTGATAAATCAAGTGCTATAGTTGTAGTGCTTCTATTTCCTTTTGAAATTTCTGTTTTCTATGGTCTCTGTCACAGTTGATTGTCTTGTATTTTTCCATGTTATACTTGCAGAATCTCAATTGTCTTTCTCTTGCTACTCTATGTTTTACTGAATGCAGATACTTTATCTATATTCTATAGTCTTCTTTCTTATTCTTTTTCTGGGATGCTTCTGGGACTTCTACATATGTAGGTAGTTTAGGATCTGTCTTCAGCTTGCAGTTGAAGAAGGCATCATATTTCAGCTCGTTATGCAATAATTTATGTATTAATACTAAGTCTGAATATTCTTTTGGAATTTTTTAAAGGTTTTAGGCGTGATGGAGATTGGACTTGCCCTCAATGTGGAAATGTGAACTTCAGTTTTAGGACAGCATGCAATCGTGGAAGTTGTGGTGCTGCCCGGCCATCTGCCAGTCCCAGTCCAGTGAGCTTAGTTTAGTTCTGTCATAAGGATCAGTACAATGCTTGTTTTAGCTGCCTATTCAGTTTGATATGTTCTATTGATGGGACTGTTACAGATATACATGATTATGATTTCTATATACCATGATCATGGTTCCCTTACCATGATTGCTGTGACTTGATGAAAGAAATAAGAATATTCCTGATGCAACATTCTTAGTAGATTGAATGTGGCATCTGATTAAAGAGCCCATATAATCATTTGATGGCGAAATCTTATACAATTTGCATTGTATCATATTCAAGTAAGAGCAGGTTCTGGACTAGAGAGTTATTTGCTTGCAATTACTGTACTGTGTCATGAATTGTGAAGCATTTTATATTGGGAAACAAAGTAACAGTCAATGCACTCTGCTGCATTTGTGCAACTTTGACATAAAATTCTTACCACATTATTTTCTTCAGTTCCTATCTGTCTTGACGAGAAGATTCTTTTGTGGAATATACTTCAAATTAGATGGATGTGTTTAAACACATCACACATCAAGATTTAACTTGATCTTCCTGTATGACACATTCTTGTTTTGTTTTTATTTGAGATTTGAGTAGTTTTTGTGACTTATTTTATTGCTTTGCAGATAACTAGAACAACGCCTGTCCATGGTACTTTTGATCATCCAGGGCCTAGTTATTATGGTGATGTCGGGGTCCCACCACCCATGCGACTTGGAATGTTGAGTGGCTATCCTTCCTCCTTTACACTTCATCGGATGCAGTATGGTTATGGACCACCCAGTGGTGCTCCTGGCCCATACAGTCTTCTCTCTCCATATGGTCCATCAGGACCTCTAGGAGGTTCTCTCTCTTTCTCCCTTGAGTGTGCATATGTATGGATGATCCTCTGTTTCCTATTATGAGTGCATGCTCTTTTGCTTTGTATACATTCAGGAAATTTTTCATGCTATCGTGTTTTGTTATTGTTGTCGTCGTCATCATGTTGACGTGAAATTTTTTCCGTGTTTGACATATGTTGCATGCACACAAGTGATTTTCTTTTCCATTTATGGATGCTGCAGTTTATGGTTATGGCCCTGGTCCTGTCATGGATGGATATGGTGGCCCTGGTACTGTCATGGATGGATATGGTGGCCCTGGTCCTATCATGGACAGATATGGCTATGGGTACGAAGGATCTCCAATGCCGGTACACTTTAATTTCTCAAAGGATATTATTTTAGGCTTCTGAATATTTCTGTTGTTTGACTAATGATACTCAAACTTGGATTGTAAAGACATCAGGTCCAGCATCTAGAGAGCTGTTTGATAATAGTACTTCACGTAAACGTCGTGGAGGTAAATTCATTATTTTCAGTGTGATCTTTTTAGAATTTGTTTTTTTTAAAGATTCATGCTGACTTCTCTTTTAAGTCTCAAATTATCATTAGTCCAATGCATAAACTATAAATGAACATTATGCCCTGTAGTGATTGCAGCTAAGCTTTGAACAACATGTTTGACCACTGCAATTTCAAAATATATGGTTTCTTGTAATGGTATCATAGAAAGCACATCCATCTAGTATATTAAAATTTGCCCATTCATATAA